>NC_134515.1:36137024-36432024 GCF_027942865.1 Odontesthes bonariensis | reverse complement strand
CTAAATGTGGGTAAGGAATGATTAGATAATGCCACATGCACCATGGATGTTGGAATTACAGCTTTTCAGGTCTTAAAATTATCTGGACTGCGTAAAAAGAATATCGAATTGCTTTCTTTGATGTTTAATTCATTGTTGTCCAGTATTGAGTTAGTCATCTTCCTGCTTCTTCCTGCGGACGCTTACTCTACTTGCTTTGCTTATTTTATAGATTTTATGGTGATTATTTTTTTTTTCCCTTTTTTCCATGTGAGCCTATCTGCAATAGCTTCTGGACACTTATAATTCTCTGGGATTAAAGTTTTTTTTAACTGAAACAGCAACATTTTTTATAGTTCTTTATCTTCAGCGCTCCGTGTGTGTGGCCTATACACAGCTGAAGCCTGATTTACAGTGTCTGGGCACCTAGCACTCAGCTAAAGCTAAATAGCCTGGAAAGGTGCTAACCGTTAGGCTAACTAGCAGCAAGATGCCTCCCTTCTCCACAGATGACTACTACAGCCTCCTGCAGAAGATTGCAGTACTGGAGACAAAAATCCATCGCTTAGAAGTAAATGTGGAGGTAAATGGACTGTGTGGAAATGAAACAACCTCGCCATTGATTCAGAATAGTGGAGACGAGCAAGCTAACACACAGCTAAGGAGCACAGATAACGCGACCAAGAAAGCAGACTCTGTGCACTATAATAAATCATCGAATAATAATCATGCAAAACCAAAAAGTAAATCATGTCTCCTGGAAGTGGGAGGACGTCTCACAGGCAGGGCACAGCGAGCTGAAATATGTGAAACCGACTGGCCTTCACTTCCCACCAGACAGAGGAGCTCTTCTGCCCCTGTACATGGGAGGAAACAGGACTGGACATCCGTGAATGGGAAGGTTAACAACAAACCTCCAAAACAACCGAGCGTGAAACTGCAGAACAGATTTGCTCCACTATCGAAGGACTCTGGATCTCTATTGGATGACCATCCATCCCAAAGCAGCAAGGCAAGGACTGAAAACCTGTCAGAAAGTAAAAGGCCACAGGGAAAGCTAAAGGCTGGGCCTGAAACTGATTGTGGGTGACTCTGCCGTAAATAATGTACAAAGGATGTGCGGTAAGCACACTAAAGTCCTCGGCTTTCCCAGAGATATGGTCAACGATCTGAAGGAGAGAATTTCTGAAATTGCAGATGAATATCCAACTGTGACAAACATCGTTCTGCGTACAGGGTCAAACGATGTGTCCAAGCAACAATCTGGGGTTGTGAAACGGGACTTTATTGGAGCTCGCTGAATGCAGCTGTATTCATCAGCGGACCTGTACCACCCGTCAGAGGAGAGGAAAGGTTCAGCAGGTTGTTGGCACTGAATAAATGGCTTTTATCAGCATGTGCTGACCACTCAGTGCATTTTATTCATAATTTTCACATTTTTCGGGAACCCAGGCATCTTTTGAAGGCAAATGGATTTAATTTTAACAAGACAGGGGTGAAACTGCTCAGCTCCAACTTATTTTACTTCCTACGTCATCCATCTGTGCTCGGTGCCAAGACTGAGATAAACCAGGAGTTATCTCATAGAGAGGAACTAACAAAGCCCAGCAGAAACCCTGAGGAGGAACTCCATCTGCCCCCACCCGGGAAGAACTTCGGAAAGGAGAGACATCAGAGGCAAGAAGAGGAGTCCTTATTTGCCCCCAACCCTCTCAACAGCACCAATGACCAGGACCAGGGACCAGGACCTTCCCCAGGCCCCCAAAGCCCTGACAGGTCATGGCGCTCCTCACCCTCCCTTTCTGCCTCCTCCCCTCACCTGAAATTCACTGAGCAGATGATGGAGCGGGTCAACGCTGGGCTCAGATCTACCCCCCAGCCCAATCCCTTTTTGCCCCCCATAAAGCCCCCACCAGAGCGGCCAAAGGTTCGCCACCGAGCCCCGCCCCCTCCTGTCCCTCCACGCCGCCATCATGTTCTGTCTCCGCAGTCTGATGTGTGATGTGTGGAGGGTCCGCAGTCTGATGTGTGATGTGTGGAGGGTCCGCAGTCTGATGTGTGGAGGGTCCGCAGTCTGATGTGTGATGTGTGGAGGGTCCGCAGTCTGATGTGTGATGTGTGGAGGGTCCGCAGTCTGATGTGTAGAGGGTCCGCAGTCTGATGTGTAGAGGGTCCGCAGTCTGATGTGTGATGTGTGGAGGGTCCGCAGTCTGATGTGTGATGTGTGGAGGGTCCGCAGTCTGATGTGTGATGTGTAGAGGGTCCGCAGTCTGATGTGTGATGTGTAGAGGGTCCGCAGTCTGATGTGTGATGTGCGGAGGGTCCGCAGTCTGATGTGTGATGTGTAGAGGGTCCGCAGTCTGATGTGTGGAGGGTCCGCAGTCTGATGTGTGATGTGTGGAGGGTCCGCAGTCTGATGTGTGATGTGTGGAGGGTCCGCAGTCTGATGTGTGATGTGTAGAGGGTCCGCAGTCTGATGTGTGATGTGTAGAGGGTCCGCAGTCTGATGTGTGGAGGGTCCGCAGTCTGATGTGTGATGTGTGGAGGGTCCGCAGTCTGATGTGTGATGTGTAGAGGGTCCGCAGTCTGATGTGTGATGTGTAGAGGGTCCGCAGTCTGATGTGTGGAGGGTCCGCAGCCTGATGTGTGATGTGTGGAGGGTCCGCAGTCTGATGTGTGATGTGTAGAGGGTCCGCAGTCTGATGTGTGATGTGTGGAGGGTCCGCAGTCTGATGTGTGATGTGTAGAGGGTCCGCAGTCTGATGTGTGATGTGTGGAGGGTCCGCAGTCTGATGTGTGATGTGTGGAGGGTCCGCAGTCTGATGTGTGATGTGTAGAGGGTCCGCAGTCTGATGTGTGATGTGTGGAGGGTCCGCAGTCTGATGTGTGATGTGTAGAGGGTCCGCAGTCTGATGTGTGGAGGGTCCGCAGTCTGATGTGTGATGTGTGGAGGGTCCGCAGTCTGATGTGTGATGTGTAGAGGGTCCGCAGTCTGATGTGTGATGTGTAGAGGGTCCGCAGTCTGATGTGTGGAGGGTCCGCAGCCTGATGTGTGATGTGTGGAGGGTCCGCAGTCTGATGTGTGATGTGTAGAGGGTCCGCAGTCTGATGTGTGATGTGTGGAGGGTCCGCAGTCTGATGTGTGATGTGTAGAGGGTCCGCAGTCTGATGTGTGATGTGTGGAGGGTCCGCAGTCTGATGTGTGATGTGTGGAGGGTCCGCAGTCTGATGTGTGATGTGTAGAGGGTCCGCAGTCTGATGTGTGATGTGTAGAGGGTCCGCAGTCTGATGTGTGATGTGCGGAGGGTCCGCAGTCTGATGTGTGATGTGTAGAGGGTCCGCAGTCTGTGTGATGTGTAGAGGGTCCGCAGTCTGATGTGTGATGTGTAGAGGGTCCGCAGTCTGATGTGTGATGTGTAGAGGGTCCGCAGTCTGATGTGTGATGTGTAGAGGGTCCGCAGTCTGATGTGTGATGTGTGGAGGGTCCGCAGTCTGATGTGTGATGTGTGGAGGGTCCGCAGTCTGATGTGTGATGTGCGGAGGGTCCGGGCTGCAAGGATTATGGCAGCTGTGACTTTTCCCAGGACAAGCTGGGACCCGGTTTATCAGAAGGTTTTAACATTTCTGTACTTTTAGGTGACAGAAGGAGAAATGTGGCCCAGTCAGAACACAGAGAGCTGCACTCTGAAAGATCTTTAAATAAAGTAAACATACCTGGTGTGCCACAGGCTGCTCCCAAACACCAGGGGGGAAATAATACCTCTAAAACACTCAAGTTGGCTTTATTAAACGTTAGGTCTTTAGCTGGAAAACATTTTTAATGAATGATTTTAACACTGAGCACACCCTGGATTTTATGGTTTTAACTGAAACTTGGTTAGAGCAAAATAACAGTGCTGCTGTTCTCATTGAGTCGACCCCTCCTGGTTCCAGCTTTATCAGCGAGGCCAGAGTGAGCAGGAGAGGAGGAGGGGGGGCAGTCTTATTTAATGAATCATTTCAATGGAAGCCGAAGCAGTTATCTCCTGGAAGTTTTCAGTCCTTTGAATATGTGGCTGTACAGCTGAAGGCCTCATCCAGAGTCCTGTTTCTGAATGTTTACAGGCCCCCCAAATACTGGGCAGACTTTTTTGATGACCCAGTGAACTGCTCTCTATGATCTGCGCTGACTTTGACTGTAATTATTGTTGGTGATTTTAACATCCATGTGGACAACCCTCAGGACAAAGGGACTAAAGACCTGAGGAACACTCTGTTACATGCTGAGTCAGCCCAAAGTTGTCCAGAGGCCACGCACAATAGGGGCCACACTCTAGACTTACTGAGGGTCTGAGCATTTCAAAGGTTACTGTGTCTGATGTGGGCCTGTCTGATCATTCCTGTGTTTTCTTTGAGAGTACGATTTCACTGCACACAAATGTCTCAACAGCAGTGATCTCGAAACGGTGTAGAACTGAAAACAGTAGTGAGATCTTTAACCAGGTCTTCTCTTTAACACCTGCCCTGTCCGGGGCTTCAGTCAATGAGCTCGTCAGTAGCTTCGATGCTAAAATGTTAAATGTTATGGATGCTATTGCTCCCATTAAAGGATAAGACCGGTTTTTTGACATTGGGCCCTTGATTTCACATTATAACATGATGTTCTACTCACCCCTGCTTGTTGTTGAACATTTGGAGCTGTTCCGAAGATATTCGAGAGGCGTCTGGCTGCTCTCTTGAGATATTCGGCCATGAAACGGTTTCCTATGGGCAAGCTTATACAGGCACAAACTATGCTGTTTATAATTTATTAATTACTGTACACTAGCACTGATAACGTGGAGGTGCGTCGCTTACTTAAAAAAAATCCGGGTTACTAATTTTGAATTTTAGCCGAATGAATAAATAGGCAGCAGGTCTGTGGGCTGTCTGTGGTAGTAGCACCACGAGGACGTCAGTAACACCCACTTTACGACAAAAAAATCAAAATTACAGTCACCCGGATTTTTTTAAGTAAGCGACGTACCTCCACGTTATCAGTGCTAGTGTAGAGTAATTAATAAATTATAAACAGCATAGTTTGTGCCTGTATAAGCTTGCCCATAGGAAACCGTTTCATGGCCGAATATCTCAAGAGAGCAGCCAGACGCCTCTCGAATATCTTCGGAACAGCTCCAAATTACCAACAACAAGCAGGGGTGAGTAGAACATCATGTTATAATGTGAAATCAAGGGCCCAATGTCAAAAAAACGGTCTTATCCTTTAAGGTGAAGGTTATCTCTGGAAGGTAGAAGTCTCCATGGCCAAATTCCACACGAGTGAAAAATGGGAAAAGAGTGTCGGAAAGCTGAGCGCAGATGGAGAAAAACAAATCTCCAGGTTCATTATAACATCTATAAAGAGAAACTTATAATTTACAACTGAGAAATGCAAGAAAGTCCTACTTCTCTTACATCCGTAGATCCAGAAGTATGGCGATCATACACCAACAGAGAGTTGCTATTGTAACTAAGATAGAAAGCAATGATATATGGAGATTGAAATGAAAAACGGCAACATCCACACTTGTTTTGCCTTCTCATGTCGTCAGCGTGCACCTCCTAATTGGCTCAGTCGTGTCCCTCTCTTCTCTCCATGGACTGTAAACATCCACTTCATATTTTTCTTCTGTGGCTGTTTCCTCCTTCATCCCTCTCTCACACTATTCTGTTGTCTCTGCTTCATTCGTTTTCTTTTCCTTCACCTGCATCCCTTCGTCGCTCCTCAACTTGAACATTATCACCTTTTTTCCTGAATGAATTAGATTTAAGCATTTTCATTACTTTTTGTTTAAGGCTTTGTTACTACTTTGGCAAGGCAAGGCATCTTTATTTATACAGCGCATTTCATACCACAGGCAACTCAATGTGCTTTACATAAAGACAAGGCATTTAAAATAACAGCATAAAGCAGCATAAAAACAAGCAATTTAAAGAGAAAAAATAAATAAATAGAATAAAAATTAAAAGCAATCAAAGAAGAGGGGAAAAATAAAAATATAAACTCAACCATAAACACACCGAAAGAGAAATGTTTTTAACCTGGATTTAAAAGTGCTTGCACTTTTTAGGCTTTATACACATATATGTGTGTGTGTATAAACAAACCAATTATTTTATTTATTTTTGGGGGGGGTTTTTATGCCTTTAATGATAGGACAGTTGGAGAGAGACAGGAAGCAGGGGGCAGAGAGAGGGGGAAGACATTGTAGCAGTCACAGTGCCGTGTGGATTAAGAGTTTTTCAAACTTTGACAAAACCAACATTCCTGTGGGGGATGTTTACGTATGTGGATAAAAACCAGATCTTCATTTTCTTTCCACAAAGGAAAAAGAGACAGAAACTGCCTGATTTACGTTAACCTTCTACCCTTTTGAGAGTTTTTGGGGAGTCGAACTCGCAACAGACGCTCTCCATAAATTGGGATAAACTCGAATGAACAAAGAACCTTTCTGTTGGAGATGTTGGAGACTTACTATCTTATCTTCACCATAAATCGCGGTTGACATATTAACACCCTCTCCCACCAGAGAAAGAGACCAGATGGCTACATACGAACTGAGAAGACTTCACTAAGACTCACTTTTAGTCGAATCTTAAAACTATATTAAATGTGTTTGATAACCGTATACAATTTCTTTCAGGTTTCCAGCTTGATCACAAGACGCATATAGAGACAATTTGTACGATTCTGGCTTAAATATTGACAAAGAACTGATCTTGGTTGGAAATGCCCAACCTGCCTGATGGAACCACATTGCCCCTAGTGGTCTGCAGTGTTGATTAGTTGAACATTTAAATCCCAGAGGACTCAGTAAAATGGACAAGATATATGCAACAATTAACTTTTAACGATGTCCCTTCGGTCTCTATTTGGTATTTGTTTGGTATCCCCATTGTTAACACAGAAAATTAACATTGTGTGGTTCACTATTCATATGTCACGATTTCATAGATATTCATCTGAATTTTGAAAGTCATAATCATCAATTACGTTGTGTGTTATTTTGATGTCTTTATATTGCAAGTCTATGTTATATCTTTAATCTGCATATCTTAACAAGATGTGGTGTTTCAGAATCACCGAGACAAATGTTCTATGAGACAGAGTAAGGGAGAAATAACAGTTTCTTTGTCTCATCCAGAAATCCCCATATAGCACAGATCACCTTACACAGTTCAGGCATATCATTGGCTGAAAGAGTAGTGTAAGTTTACGTCACGCCCCGCCTCCGAGAGTCAAAACCCTGAGCCCGCGAAAAACACAGTCTCTCGCTCTCGTCCTCTCGTTTTCTCGCTTCAGGCGTCTTGTTTCTGGCTTCATGCCACTTGTTCCAGAAGAGTTCCAACCCAGAGTTTCAGAAGGAGATTTGAGCAGAGAACAGTTGCTCAGAGAGATTTGGAGATGATTTGAGAAGGAGAGAAGAGCTCACCAGAGTTTGGGAGTTTTCCCATAATCTCAGGAGAGAGCGGAAAGACGTGAGGATGAGCGATGCAGAGGACGACCGGAGGAAGCCCTCCAGAACCCAGTGAGACCCCGGAGACGAGAAAGAAAGACCCGAACAAAGATAAGAACAGGATGAAGTTTTCCTACCAAGAAAACCAACTCCAAGCAACCTTTTATTAATCTTCTGTGAACTTAAGTTCGCTTCATCAGAGAAAGCAGCAACGGACCAACTCTGACACTCGGAGGATTCGATCATCTAACCACAGCCCTCGGCACCATCGTTCCCGTTTCCCGGTGAAAAGAAGCAACTGAGAAGTCCGCTAAAGTCAGCCACCACAGCCAGGAAGGCCCAGAGAGCGGAAGAGAAATCCCCTCGGACCCCGCGTGGCCGCTGCCGTGTTCCGAGCTGACTAAGCAGAACTTCAGCACAGTAAGACCGACCCGTTTTCACCTTAAAGTGGGTTTGATGGATGTCTCGAGGCTTTCACAGAATGATACATTAATCCGAAATGTCAGTATTTAGCGTCAAATAGTCAGCCAACCTAAACTATTTGAATGAATCCAGTATCTCTCCATTCCCCATATTTTATTTTCCATTCACTAAGTGTTTTATATAATCACCCATATTCAATGTGTCAGTATTCAATGCATCTCCTGTTTGTTTAAAGGTTCATGTTTTGGTCATATCATTTTAATAAATAGTTCATATATCTATATATATATGTTATAATCACAGATTGTGTCGTATGCTTTCTTTACGTAATGTCTGTCCAACCAAACGAGAACTTTCACGAAAGTAGCGAGATATGAGACTGATTATTAATTGATTATTAATTGATTATTAACTGATTGTTAATTGATTATTAATTGATTATTAACTGATTATTAATTTAACATACCAGGATCGTAAGATTGTAACAGTTTTCCTACCTGACTGTAACTAACGTTAAGATACCGGTAGGTGGTGCCCTTAATTCGAGGTTTAAGATAAATCCATATATATAATTACCCGAGCACGCTACAACATGCAGTAAAGGGCTGCTTGGTGCGGGACTCGAACCGGGGCCCGCTGCAGTGAGGACTGTAGCCTCTGCACATGGGGCAGCTGCTGTACCCACTACGCCACCGACCGCCCCTAAAAAAACCAATTTAAAATCGTGAAAGCATCTTAGTAAATGTGAAACCATTAGTAGTAGCAGAAGCTTTTTTTTAATGTAGGAATGTTTATGGTTTTCATTCTGTGATACTGTTACAAATTACATTTTGTAAAAAAATTTAAATGTGTGTATTACACATTTAAAATGTGTGACGGATGGTATCCCATCACAGAAGAGAACCAAGTTTGAATCCCATCTGATCCATTATTTCCCTCTGCTTCCCTGTCAGTTGTACTTGGTTAGGGTTGGTGTAAAATGGTAAGGCTTAAATATCACAAAATATATGATTGAGGTTAGGGATTAAAAGAAATACATGGTTTGGTTTAAAGTTAATATAATGGTTATGGGTTCACATCATACTGTCTAAACGCCTACTGATACAAAACAGGCAATAAAAAATTTGACCAAAATTTCCCAATTTCTTAATTTCCGCCTTCATTGTGACAGAGTTTCTTGGCAAACTGGGCTGGAGTAGTGCCTCGCCTGGAACACAAGATTCCCCTGACGCTTCCAGAGTGCAGCTGTACAATGTATCATTGTATAGATTGTATAATTAGATTTTTTTTCTCCAAGGGTTGACGCTATTTTGATGCAGGGGGCTGAGAAAGGCTGAAGATGTACTAAACTGTACAACATAGATCAGACTGTTGTTATGGAAACAGAGCCCTATTTTCTAGCAGACATCCCTTGACGTTGCAGTTTTCCCTTGAAAAAAAAAAAAGAAAGAAAGAAATGCTCCATGGGGACACAACTTCAGCTCAACATTTACCATCTCTTCTCTCTCTTTCTCTGGTATATATTTAATCCCGGGTAGTTTTTTTCTCCCCCACCTGTCCACCTTTCTTTCTGTTGCACTGAACAGATGCTCAGGACTTCCTATTGTAGCTCTTGCAATGAGCCAGACGGACAACTTGAATGCAGCATACTACTGCTCAAACTTAAAACTTCTTTTTAGGCACTGTCTGCTTATAACATGTTACTGTCAGAAAAAGTGCTGATACATGCCTAGGGAAACAAAATAAAAGACATACTTTGATACACAGAGGCGTTATATGGTCATTCCAATGACTGCATGGTGCCCAAGTTCAAAACAAGCCCAGATCATCAGCCCTTCACCACCGTGCTTGACAGCTGGTATGAGGTGTTTGTGCTGATATGCTGTGTTAGGTTTCCTCCAAACGTGCTGCTGTGCATTATGAGCAAACGTCTCCACTTTGGTCTGGTCTGTCCAAAGGACATCGGGCCTCATGCAACAACCGTTCGTACGCACAGATTTGTTCTTAAATCGTGCGTACGAGTGATTTAGGAGAATTTGCGCATTCACCCATCTTTCCGTATTTTACGTTTTCTTTCAGGTATGAATAGAATTTACGAGTGATCCAGACCTGTCGTAGGAGTTTCATAAAATAGTCCGCTGTTATTCCATTGACTAATGGATTGTATATTTAATTATTTTCAAAGTCAAAGTCAAAGTTGCTTTATTGTCAATTTCTTCACATGCCGAAACATACAAAGGAATCGAGAGGACGTTTCACACACTCTCACAGTGACATATAAAGTGCACAGGCACAACAGATAGGACAGGACATATCAATACAAGTAAACATTCAGGGCACACAGGTAAGACATATACTAAGCTAAAACTAAAAGAGCCAATAAAAAATGTATATAAAAAAATATGCAGTGTGGTTGGTATGTATAAGTTATGTACACGTTAAGTATAAGTTAAGTTAGCAGCATAGTTATGGTTGTGGTATTGCAAAAACGGCAGTATGGAACATAATAACAGCGATAAAAGGTGATAAAAGTGCAGGAGACGGTTTGTTGCAGAGTCCTGAGTCCGGGGGGGGGGGGGGGTTCAGCTTCCAGTCAGTCTGGAGGATCTGGCTGGGGGGAGTGATGGGAGAGAGTTCAGTTTGAAGCAAACATAAATAAATATATACATTATACCCCATAATGATGCTGACATTATTCTGTTTGACTTATATTATGCACTAATTGAAGGTTAATTTGACTCTGTATACAACAAGGTCAATGGGAAGCGTAACCAGCGGCTGATTTTCTACTTTTGGATGCCTTAGTGCGTCAGGCTCTTGAAGAGAGCGTGTAGATATCCTTGCGGAGACAGACGAATGGCTGACATCGTGATTTAGATTCCCAAGGACTGTGCTGCTGCAAATATGCAACTTGCTAGAGCCACAACTCCAGAGAGAAACACGCCGATCAAACCCAATTCCACCACACGTCCAGGTCCTCACCACCCTTGGATTTTTGGCCACTGGAACCTTTCAGAGGGAGATTGGAGACAGATCGGGGGTGTCCCAGTCCTCTGTGAGTCGTGCGCTCCCCTTGGTCATCAAAGCTCTCATCAGTTTATCACCCATGGTACATCAGATTCCCATACACCGCTGTCCAACAAGTACAGATTAAGAGGGACTTTCATCCCGTGGCTGGACTGCCAAATATAATCGGAGCAATAGACTGCACACATATACGCATCAAAGCCCCCGTGCCCCTGTTGTGGAGCGCACTGAGCTGAAGGCGAGGTGGGGCTGTCTGGATACAGGGGGGGGGGGGGGAGAGGGGGGGGGGGGGGACTGCTCTATAGCCCAGAGAAGGCATGCCAGATTTGCACAATATTGCCATGAACGAGGGTCTCCTACTACCTGAACCAGCCGAGGCAGACCAGAAGGTGTGGTGCCAGAAGACCCCCCTCATGGACTGTCCCATCAAAGTGCCATCATGATGAGGCAACAACTGATTGCACGGCTTTAGTTGCAGTCATCGAGCGCCTGCCCATGGCGAGACGTTTTTTTTTTAGCCATTTTCATATCAAACCATTTATTTTTTATTTCGGTGACATTACGAACTACAGGTGACACAATTAACAGCACTCCTAATTGCTTCCCATTTCTTGGCTTTAGCAGGTCCCGTAATTCCACTGCTGACACTGCTAAAAATGACAGATTTTCCTTTTTGGATCTCTGAAAGCAGAACTTCAGTCTCAGAGCCCCTAAAGTTGTTCTTTTTGCTCCTTGATGCCATTCTCATGACTCAACACTTCCTGGCACAGGAGAGAGGAAGCACAGCTCCTAATATGGTATCATTTTGGGCGTGGAGTATGCAAATCTACTATCCTCGTGCACGTGCACCGTAAATACGCACGGGTGGCATTCATCATTTACGCAGGTCGTTTACACACTTTTTCCGAAGTTAAGAGCGTTTGTTGAATCTGACGTGGCGTGTTCGTACGAAACCTTCGCACGAGAAAAGTGAGAGAAATTTAGAATAAAAATATGAAAATGTTCTTGCATGAGGCCCAATGTTCCAGAAGTCTTGTGGTTTGTTCAGATTGTTCAGAATGCAGCTTTGCAAACCTAAGCTGTGCTGCCATGTTCTTTTTAGAGAGAAGAGGCTTTCTCCTGCAGTCCTTCCAAACATAAAGGTATTATATAAATACCTTTATGTTTGGTATTATGGAACTGTGGTCCATCTTCAGGCATAAGTGAGCTTGTGAGGGAGATGTGAGACTAAAAACCTGCTACATCTTCTGGATAAGATTGCAGTCCAAGGATTAACCACAATCCATTATCTTAATACTGGGTCCAGTTGGATATCATTGGGCCCCAGTCTAAAGTATTTGTAATAATTTGACATTTATTTTAATCCAAGGTGATGCTCTTACCTGACTGAATCTGAGATTATTCATTAATACTTTCATGCTTTATTCTTCTTTCTATGTCATAGCCAATATCATATTCCTGTTCACTAATGTATGCATAATGTAGATACACACCCTGTACTCATACAGTGATGTAAAAATATACACATAAAATTGGATTTCAGACTTATTATACTGCAGTTGTCATGGTTTCCAGCTCACTTCCTATGCCGACCTCCTTTCTGGCCATCAACACTAATCATTCTCACCCGTCCTCTCCCCTTCATATTTAGGTCTAACTTCTTGGAAGTTCACTCTCCAGCATTAACCTGTCTTATTATCTAGTGTTACCGGACCCTGGACCTGTTTTTGACCCTGATCTCTGATCGGCTCTGTAAGTTTTTTGACTTGTCTCTCAGATTTTGCCTTTGGATTATACATCTTGGATATTGCTGGAGCCTTTGGACTGGACCTTGGACTGGACCTGGATTTTTTATTCTTGCTTGCTCCCTCAACTTGTTAATGAATGAGTTTTTTTCTCTTCAGTGTGGACTGGACTCCTGTGCTTTCTTAATCATCTTGTGTTTGGATAAAGGCACTTGGGCTCCTCAGTACTGGGACCCCCTCACCTGCCACCTACCTGCACCAATAAACCTTTTTGAACTCGCCTCCTCTGTCGGTCATCTTTGAGCCCAATTACCACTCAATCGTTACAGCAGTGACTTGAATGCTTTTTTTTATGTCTAATTTGATCAAATATTCTAATTTGAAATAATTCACAGCATTGCCAATTAAAGTCCATCCATCCATTTTCTATACCCGCTCAATCCGTCGGTCAGGTCCCGGGTGGCTGGAGCCTATCCCAGCAGTCATCGGGTGAGAGGCGGGGTACACCCTGGACAGGTGCTAATTAAAGTATCATATATTCTTTGTTGATCAATTGTCCCACAAAGGTCCCTTCACACAGAAACTTGCATATTGAGTCTGAGTTTCACTATTAAAGGAAAAATGGATGGTGAAGCAGTGAGGATGATGGTGGAGTCCTCTCACATCCCCACAGAAGAGGCAAAAAAAAAGTAAACACAAAGTTTATCCAAGCAGCAAGAAGAAACAGATTTTGACTTATTCCGATCATTACCAATGGCGCTTTTCCACTAGCTTGCCACGGTTGTGTTTCCATTACAAGTATACTTCGTGCCTCCTGGACGTCGGCGGGGTCGTCGTAACACGGCTGTGCGTGTTGCTGCTCACCCTGCGGCTTCTTGTCGCACAGAAGGCAAGAGAAGAGAGCCAGAGGAGACTCCTGGCCGCCAGACAAAACAGTATTGAAAAGTACCGGAGAGTTTTGTTACGAGCTTCAAAAAGACGACGTTTGGAGGTAAGCTAACGGTTGCTAACGCTAGCTTTTGTTATTCGCGTTATGACGCTTCCAGTGACGACACTCATCGCCCAATCAGTGGAAGGCAGTCGGCTGACGTCACGTTTTAGTAACGCTTCGGCCCGCTTGGAACCAGGGCTGAGGTGGTACGGAAAATTGTCCCGGTTGCAGGTACGGCGTGCTAGTGGAAACACGCAATAGCGTATAGAGGACAGGTTTCAGTTCATTGCAAGCGTCAGTTTTTGTGATAAACATAAATAATTGATATGCATATATGCATAAATGAAAATGTTGGTAGGCTATTCGTGCCTCATGCCGTGCAGCATGCATCTGTGTGCATCTGTGGTCTGTGCATGCTCGGTGCGCACGCACGCATATCGAACATTCGAACAACTTTACATTAAACACGTGCGATCAGTGCAGCCGAGCTCAGTTGGCTGGAAGCGCTATGAAGGACATTAAAAGAAAAATAGCTTCTGGAGAACTGAAAGTCATGGAAAATGAAAGGGGGAAATCCACTGTGTGCAAACGCTTTAAGCTATAATGGATTATGGTGGATTATGGTGGATAATGGTGCGCTGTCACCAATGTGTATTTACTGATTAGGGTGCGCCGTCTAGCGTTGGTCACTGGTCTCGGGCTTCCGGCGGGCTCGGACACAAATATTTTAATTAATCTCGGGCTCGGGTCGGATTTGAGAACTTTTCTGTCGGTTGAGGGCCGGGCTCGGACAGAAAAATCCGGCCCGAGCCAGGCTCTAGTTTCAGCACGTCAGTGATCCAGTTTAATAGTCTGCTTGGAATTCTGGTAAAGACGCACAAAGAATAGGCCACCAATTTCCCTGTAGCCTCTGCATTATTTTACATTTAGTGCTTGTCAGAGTTCATTTTGGATATGTAGGCTTCTGATATGTACAGTGGCTCTGAGCTGTTAGATAACTCATCATACATTTGACCTAGATTTTAAAAAAAAAAACTAAACCTGTTCCAAAAACTTGATGACAGATGGAAGCTCCAAAATCAGTGTATAAATGTAATTGACATGTGACTTTGTATTTATTCTTTTAACTTTCAGCAGAATCATTTGACAAATGCAAACTTTGTGTTGAAAGACCTTAGCTTTGATGAATGTAGTAAAAGCTTTTAACCAGATTAGGCAATTAAACATGAATATAAAAGGACCAACAGATACTGAAGGACACCTCAATGAAGAAAAAAATCTATCTATCGGTCTTCAATCTATCCATCCATTAACAATAGGGCTGTGCCATATCGTATCGTTTATCGCAATAAGTCCTGTCCACGATGAAAATTTTGTCATATCGCGGTAATAGCGATAATAGATGGCGTGTTTACATATGTGCCGCAACGTGATCATATAGAAGGAGAACAAACATGGCGGAATGCGGAGTTCGAACCTCAGGCGAGGAAGAGTTAAGTGATAAAAAAGGAGCTACCTCCGTAGTATGGACTTGGTTTGGGTTCAGGAAAACTGACGTGAATCAAACGTCTGTTATATGCAGAATATGCAAACAACAAATACAAACAAAGGATGGAAACACCTCAAATTTGTTCCATCACCTGAAACACAATCACGGACGCGAGTATGATGAAAGTCAGAAGTTGCGTGGGGAGAAGGCGTCATCAAGTAAGCAAACCCCTTTAATTCAAAAGGGAATTGTCAGCGCGTTTGCCAGTTGCACACCCTACGATAGAAAAAGCAAACGCTGGGAAGAACTGACAGAGGCGGTGGCATTTTGCTTGGCAAAAGACATGATGCCAATCCAAACAGTGGAGAAGGAGGGGTTCAGGAAAATGATCAATAAAATGGACCACCGATACAACATGCCGTCAAGGAAGTATTTTTCTAAAACGGCCCTACCAGTTATGTATGAGGAGTGTCGCGGTAAGTTAAAAACAACGCTGTCTACAGTGGAGTTTTTTGCCTCAACCACAGACATGTGGAGTAGCCGAGTGACAGAGCCATACATTAGCCTCACGGTCCACTACATAACCAGCGACTGGAGTTTGAACAGCTGCTGCCTCGAAACAAGTTTTTTCCCAGATGACCACACCGGCGAAAACATCGTGAGTGATTTGAAGCAGTTTCTTGAAGCATGGGATCTAGACGAGGGGAGACAGGTGTGCCTGACAACAGACAGTGGAGCTAACGTGGTCAAAGCAATCGCCCTGAACAAGTGGACAAGACTGTCTTGCTTTGGCCATCGTCTACACATTGCTATTGGTAGGTTTACTCTCCATTTCTTTCTCTTAATGTCAGTGTATCCATGCATGCATGTTGAACACGGGGTTAGGGTTAGCTATCTTATCTTACAAAAACAGTTTTAACATTTGACATTTAGGGGAGAATGAGCTAATCTCTAGCTACTACCTGGGTCAACAAGCAAATTACTGCACAATGCAGTTTTCTGAGAGTCACTAACCACTCTCAGACTGCTTGAGCCATATTGTCTAAGTAAGCTGATTTCAACAGGTTTCGCTAGTTTTAGTCGCTAGCATCTCATTCGCGATTAGCTATTGCTGCATAATGCCTCTTTAATCAAATGTTCTTCAGAGACAACTTCCTTTGTTGCCTAGTCACATAACTATACATTTTGTAGAGTAATACATTACAAAAACATTAAAACATACAGACACTGACACAGGCATAAAAGGTCATTATTGTGTGTATTTAATACTATGATGAAATTAATATTTAACTGAACTCTCATTCATTACTTTGTTTGTTTGTTTGTTTTGCAGAGAGAAGCATGAGGGATGCCAGGATTGACAGAGCTGTGGGAGTTTGTAAAAAGGCATTCTCACACAGCTGGAAAAGGCAGCGGGCAATCAGAGATGCTCAAGAAGAAATTGGCATCCCTCAGCAAAAACTGGTGACAGAATCTCCAACACGATGGGGATCAAGACAAAAGATGATACAGTGACTGCTTGAACAAGAAAAGGCCATCACACAAGTCTTAGCTGCTGATAGGTCAACCAGGCATCTTGTGCCTACATGGCAGGACATTGATGTCCTTGGTTCTGTGAGTAAGGCATTAGGGCCTCTCCTTGATTTCACAGATGCCCTCTCTGCTGAAAATTATGTCACTGTGTCATGCTTGAAGCCTGTTCTTCAGCTATTCAACAGTGAGCTGCTACAGGGGAGAGATGAAGACACAGATCTCACCAAGAAAATTAAAAGTTCAACTTCATACTGGACTATCTAAACACCAAGTACAAGGAGCCAGAGATTGAAGAACTGATCAACATTGCCACAATGCTTGATCCACGCTTCCGCACTCAGCATATGAGTCAAGAAGAGATCCTGGTCATCAAAGCCAGAGTAGTCAGAGAGGTGGAGTCCCTTTCTGTCATGCCAAGGGGGGCGGCTGCCCCTGAAAAATCACCTGGATCTACAGGAGAAGCCCACAGTGCATCTAAGAAGCAGAGGAAGAGTCTTGGAAGCTTTTTCAAGAAACCAGCTGTTGAGCCGACAAGCCTTTCCGACACAGAGAAAATTGAGGCTGAATTAAACAGCTATTTGCTTGGTCCACTGACAGATGGTGAGAGCGATCCCCTCGCATGGTGGAAGCTACACGAGGTGAATTTTCCACAGATCAGTCGTACTTGTGTGTCCCTGCCACAAGTACAGCCTCAGAGAGGCTATTCAGTGCTGGGGGAAATATAGTAACATGCCAAAGGTCTGCTCTTAAACCAGCCACAGTTAATATGCTAGTCTTCTTGACCAAAAATCTTAAGGTGTGATGTAGCTTAAAAAAAGACAACAGGACCCCCAGAATCACATGCTTTAGTAGTATGTGTGTGATAACTTGCACTACCTAATTTGTGGCATGTTCCAGCCATAACCTCATTCCACATAAGTTATTTTACTTACAATTTCAGAGTATATCAGTGTTTACATTTTCATCGAACTTGTATTTCATTTGTCAATTTGCTGTTAATTTATCAGGTTGTTTTTGCACTGTTTTGTAGTTTTGTAACTTAACTAAAGACATGTTTGGAATTGTAACTTTTTTTTGTTAATTTATCAGGTTGTGTTTGGACTGTAGTTTTGTAACCTAATGCTTGGCATTGTTACTTTTTGATATCTGTTTGCACTATTTTTTACCACAATTTGTGCCATGATTGTATAAGTGTTTACATTTTCATTTGTTGTCAATTAATAAAATCAGAATCAATGTTTACATTTCAAAATTGTACTTGATTCTAATCATTATTGTGTTTATTTACTGTTCTGATGTTTTGCAGCATAGTAAAAGACAAGTTTGCATTATTTTAACAGTACTGCGTTTTTTACAGAAGAAAAGTATTGGCGTTTCCATTTTCATTGGAATTTTGGCCTACTTAATTGGTATAGTTTAGTCTTTGATGATGGTCAGGAGTAGGTTTTACTTTTTTGGTCATTTATCGTCTTTTTATCGTTATCGCAATAAATACCATGATTTATCGTGATATAGTTTTAAGTCCATTTCGCCCAGCCCTAATTAACAATACCTGCTTATCCTTTTAAAGCGTCACAGGAGACTGGAGCCCATCCCAGCTGAAGGGGAGAGAGAGGCTAACACAGACAACCATAAACATCCACAACAAAGACGCCAGTCTGCCTGCAGTTCTTTGACCTGATGTGAAAGAGATCTGATAAACCTTCTTGTAAACCTGTGAAGCAGAGAACATATTTAGTAATATGTTTAGACACAAAAGGGCTTAGAACGCTCAGGAGACTGTGCAAACAATGTTACTCAGGTGCTCATCTGTACCGGGTGAAGTATAAGTCCAAAAAAAAGGGGGAAAGAGCAGAGGCACTCTGAGATTTTTGTAATATAAAAAAGCCTTTAATATAGCATGGCAAGTTGGTTAAAAACACATGGGCCTACGCGTTGCGGCCATATTGGCCTTCATCAGAGCATGCGTAATATGTTTGTTGGGTAAAAGGCTATTGAGATTAGAGGCCTGCAGAGTAGTTCTTATCTGATCATATCATTTTGCGGAAACCGCCCTTTTAATCTAACTTGACAGTGAACATGGTTACATACACGTCTGAGTAGAGCTGTTGTTACAGCTCAGATGTTCCATAACTGGACCACTATTCTTGTCCATGTGTGTGCAAGAGCACCATAAAATGATTGGCTGTAATACATCAGATGCTGCAATGCTGTGGACTGTGATGTCTAGAAGAAATGTAAAAGAGATTTTTCACATCAGAATCAAGAAAACTTTGAGCATCTTTCAAAACCCATATGGATTGACCTTCTAACGTTCAAAACTACAGAAAGTTCTGAGCACCTTTTCAAACGGAGACCATGAACATGAAAAATGTAAAGAAAAGCATATTTCAGTGTATGCTGACCAGGTGACATCCATGAAAAGTAAGAGGGCTGATCAATATGAAAATGCAAGACTATCCCACAGATTTGGGGAATTGACACTGAGCAGTGAATATGTTCCCATGGTGGACTAAAACTATATTACACTCACTTCTATATAGATTGTGGGTTTTAGATTGCTTGTTTTATTTTTGACTTAAGTTAATCCAGAAGCAGGAGGACAGATGTAGAAAAATCTGATATAGCAGGCACACAGGTGCAGATCCTACGCAATCTCATGACGGATAGAAAAACAGACACACACATGAAAATATGCAGCATTATCACCGTTAAGGCTCAAAAGTTGGACAGTTTCCACACTTCCCTTCCTCAGTTCTGCAGCTCCTGATGTATTAGTAACATTTCAGCAGTCATCATTTCTATTCCCATCGCGATGAGATGAAACTCACAACATTATGATGCCCACAGTTTTATATATATATATATATATATATATATATACGAAAATGCCATATTAAAGAGAATCAGGGGTTGGTGGGTAGTGTTAAAGCCTAGACCTTCGAGCAATCTTTGGTTCGGAATCTTTTCTGCAGTCCTTTTACTTTAATTCCTTCAAATTAAAATGAATTCAAGAATACTTTATTTATCCTAAAGGTACATTATATTTCCTAAAGGTACATTATATATCCTAAAGGTATATTATATTTCAAGTCAAGTCAACTTTATTGTCAAATCTGTATACGTACAGGACATACACAGGATTGAAATTACGTTTCTCTCAGACTCAATAGTGCAGCGGTAACATTTAACTTAACACTTTAATTCACAGCAAAAATAAACTATAGTAACCGGTAAACAGAGTGACAGTACAATGTGGATATATATATATATATATATATATATATATATATATATATACAAAGTCTCTGATATTGACATCAGAAGTAAAGTGGCATATGCAGAAGTAAGTCAAACAAATATATTTATGTGCAAATATATATGTGCAAAGTAAATGTAAAGGTCCTTGATATATTTTTACGATTAAAATTATGGTATGCAGTGGATTTGGAGTAGTGCAAATATAAACGGTAGTGCAAACTGAATGTTCAGACTTGTACAGAGATTTGTGCAAAAACCAGTTCTTAATGAGTTCAGTGTTGAGTTTGTGAGTTATGTAGACTCATTGATTCAGATGTGTGTTTTAAGATGAGGTTAGAGAGGCAGAGCAGGGTATTGGATTAAAAAAAAAATAATTTGAAATCAAGAAAAAAAAAAAAACGTGGAAAGTTGAAGTGTAGCCGAAATCTTAAGAAGTCACGCAAGATGAACTTGGGTACGTTCTGTAAATATGGATATATGTATATAGATATATATACATATCAACCATTTTTCAATACTGGTTGGTTACAGTTTCGGTCATGTGACGCAACATGTTCCTATACAAAAACACAAACAAAACTTTATCATCACAAATTTTTTTAAACCTGGATTGTGAAACTACTATGTATTGACAAATAATTCCATGTCACAATTTCAATTGAGGCTAGACAGCAGTAACGCGTTAAAAGTAATGCGTTACTGTTATCCAATTACCTTTTTCAAGTAACGAGTTAAGTAAGGGATTACAATTGCACAAACAGTAATTAGATTACAGTTACTTTTCCACAAGCAGGCTGCGTTGCTGCGTTACTAAACCGTGATTTTGTTTGTGAGAGCGCCTCATGATAATCACGTATGAGCGCTGCAACGTCAGGACTTGGTGCCGCTGAACTGAAGAAGCTCGTCGCTGGCTATATTGTCGAGCACATATTGTCCATTTCCACTGTAGACTGAATCATTCCGAACAAAAGCGGTGTCAAGCTACCACAGAGAAAGTCATTTGCAGGATACCATGAGAGAGAATGCGACATCAGGGTATCAAGTCTCACGCAGTGAGCGGGACAGTCTCGCTTTTTGGTCTTTTGTCATCTACTCGCGCCACACATTGTATTTCTCACGCTGACGAAAATATAATAATGTATCGCTATGGAAACGGCAGGAAACAAGCACGTCTCCCACGAGTCTGAGCAGAGCAGTTATTAATAACAACACTAATAATATTAATATTATAATTCAAAACTTGAGAGCCCTAAATGACACAATGGTTATTATGCTTATCATTAAGCTATTATGTCAAATCTATATGATGGAATATGCAGAAAGAATAGAATTGGGCTGAAAGGTCTATTGCTTTATAGCGTACACAGGTTGTGCATCATGTTTTTGAAAAGTAACTCAAAGTAACTAAATAAGTAATAAGTAAAGTAGCTGGATTACTTTCTTGGAAAAGTAATCAGTAACTAATTACTATTTCCAAGTAACTTGACTTTCAAGACAACACTGCTGGACAGTCATATCTTACATTTCTTGATATGGCATGATATAATGTGTCTCATTACTGAGCTCTATCAGTGAAAAACAACATGGTCTCTTTCACACACGGAGACACCCACACGAAGCCTCCTGGCATCATATTTCTAAACAAACATCAGTCAGCCTATGCTTGCTTCAGTCAAATCTAATCAAATCTGAAATAGTGACACATTATTTCATAAAACCAGACTGACTTGATTGTATTAATAACATGCCAAGTCATGCCATGTGTCCCTCCTAAATATTTTGTGTTTTTTGTATATCACTGCATGCTATGAACTGTTAAGGAATGACTCTGTGCCCTTTTTTCAACCCTTACCCTTGGCATGTCATTTGAAGATGTGCTTAATGTCTCTCAGGCACCATCATTAGACCAGAGTGCGACCTGAACAGAATCACACAGTGAATAACTCCCTGATAACAATGAGTAATTTACCAATTATGTGCTCATGTGCACTTCTACCAAACTTGACACAACAAAATATGAGCACAACACAGGTGTATCCGTATAAGTTACAGATGCACCAGAAAAAAACAGCTCTTCAATAAAACCCCACACGAAGCACCTTCTAAAAGTGCTGGGGAATTTTGATTTTAAATAAGAGACAACAATCTAGGCATGAAAGGGGCTTAAGGGACCACTGCTGCTGCTCCCCCAACTTATTAGGCCCTGATAACGACTTGATAAAAAGTAACTTGAACTTTTTGTCAGATCTTGAAGAAAATGGTGCAGACATTGACCAGTTGATGTGCAGTTACTTCTTTAAAGGTTTGTAAAAAAATTGCTTTTAAATCATCAACCAACTTTTAAATAACAAACTAATTTTAAGGATATTTCCTTAAATAATTTCATACTGATTTGTCTCTGCCCAGAGAAGCTTGGAGACTAACTTTGTGGTTGCAAACCAACTTCCCACCAACTTAAGGATCAGTTCTCTGAACAGAATTTAAAAAATGTGTTGGAACAAATAATTGTATTGCACTAATATTGACAGTACATGGTGACGGGGGATTGAACCTATGACAAATGAAGTCAAACATAGCAGCTGAAGCAACACTGAGCTGGAGTTGGATTGAAACTAAATAATCTTAACATCTAAAACAACAAAACTGTCAAGTGGTCTTTATTTTGTTTAGACTGGATTATTTATGAATCTATATTTTAATACAGTTATTACTAAATTATTGTAATTCTATAATTGTTTGTTTAGATCGCAGGAGATGGTCGCGTCAACTTTTATGACTCTGTTGGTTTGTTTGAAAAGCGGTTTCAATAAACAAACTATATTCCTCTTACCTTATGATGACATACATGACCAGAAAGTTTCCCACGAGGCCAATGACACAGACGATCATGTAGACAACTACTATGGTGACCTTCACTCCTGTTGGCAGTAAGTTATCGGTCTCATTGTAGATACTGCTGAAGTTGTTGTGGAAAAGCGATTCATTAAAGAGCTGTAGCTCAGCCAGCAGGAAGTCATCTGGGAACTCCATTTCTGACCAAAATAAAATGGGCTCTCCAACCAATCTGAGAGAAAAAAAAGAAACGTTGTTAAATCAAGTGAATCATTGAGCTGTTCAAAGTATAGAATCTCATTCCTGTGCGTATTTAAGTGCACGAGCACGAGGATAGTTAATTTGCACTACTCCACTCCCTAAATAATACCATATAAGGCTACGCTTCCTCTCTCCTGTGCCAGAGGCGCAAAAAGAACTTCATGGGCTCTGAAATTGAAGTTATGGTTTCAGAGATCCAGAAACGAAAAGCTGTCCTTTTTAGCAGTGTCAGCAGTGGAATTACGGGGCCTGCTAAAGCGAAGGAATGGGACAAAATAACGAGTGCTGTTAATCCTGTGGCGCGTATTGCCACAGAAGTAAAGAAAAAGTGGTTTGACATGAAACTGGCTGAAAAAAAACCCATCTTGCTATGGCCAGGCGTTCGATGACTGCAACTGAAAGAGGTCAAGGGGAAACCTGTTCCACCGAGATTGATAAAAGAATACGATCCATAATTGGTGATGTTGCACTGTCAGGCATTTCAGTGGAGGATGTCCCCCTGGACAGGGACTTGAAGTCACGGACAACATGACTGTGAGGATAAGGCCAACAAAGCTGACTGTAATGGTGTGTTTAAAATAATTTCTTGTTTTCATAATTTCAGTTTCATAATGACCAACATAAACAACTACCATGAAAAAAACATTTCATGGTACACCTGGCCTTCAACTCACGAATAGTGTGCTCCACCACTGCTCGGGTGCGCATATGACTGTGTCGTTACAGGTCTGACTAAGGGTGTCAACACCTAGGGGGCTAAAGCATAGCCTCGATCACCTGGAAAAAGTAGTAGATATTAGGTAAATAATCTCAAGTTTGCATGGTGAATATTAACAATCAGACAAGTCACCTATCAACAACACAACCATCTCCATGCTCGCGTTGCGCAAGACGCGTGCCAACTTAGCCAATCTGCAGCACAAATGTGAAGTGTGCTCGCCCTGGCCATCGAGCAACGACATTTAAAATGTTATATTTGGAGTCTGATATGATTTGGACATTGATGGAGTGGTCTTTTTTGTGGTTGAGGAAAGGGAATGCGTCAGTCTATTGCTCCAATTAAGTTTGGCAGTTCAGCCATGGCATGGAAGTCCCTCTGAATTTGAATTTGTTCGACAGCGGTGTATGGGAATGTTTCCGTGGCCAAAAATCCAAGGGTGGTGAGGACCTGGACGTGTGGTGGAATTGGGTTTGATCGGCATGTTTCTCTCTGGAGTTGTGGCTCTAGCAAGCTGCATATTTGCAGCAGCACAGTCCTTGGCAATCTAAATCGCGATGTCAGCCATTTGTCTGTCTCCGCAAGGATATCTACACAGTCTCGGAACACACACTCTCTTCCAAGAGCCTGACGCGCTAAGGCATCCAAAAGTAGCAAGTCGGCCGCTGGTTACACTTCCCATTGACCTTGTTATATCCAGAGTCAAATTAACCTTCAATTAGTGCATAATTTAAGTCAAATAGAATAATGGGGAATAATGTATTATTTATGATTGCTTCAAAGTAATTAAATATACAATCCATGAGTCAAGCAAACTTGATTCGACAGCGGACTATTTTATGAAACTCTTACGACAGGTCTGGATCACTCGTAAATTCTGTTCGTACCTGAAAGAAAATACGAACAAATTGGTGAATGCGCAAGTTCACATGACTTAAAAACAAATCTGTACGTACAAGTGGTTGTTACATGGGGCCCAATGTCTTTGCAGCATCTCAAACACTTGTTTTATAAAATTGTTTGAAAGTCAGGCACACAATTTGTAACATCAATCAATCCATCATCATCTGTCACTTATCCACAAGGGCAACAATCTGAGCAGAAATCTTTAGACATTCATCTTCTTCCGCTTCTTCCAGCTCTTCAAGAGGAACACAGAGACATTCCAAAGGCAGCCAAGAGATTACATTTCTCTAGTAAATCCTGGATCTGCCCCAAGGCCTTCTCATGATACAACATTTCCTCAACATTTCCCTTGGGACACATCTCATAATTGACATCCAGCTGGTTCCATTCAATGCAGAGGAGGGGCAGCAACACTATTCGGAACCTCTCCCACATAACAAGGCTACTCATTCTATTCCTAAGGGTGAGCCCAGCCACCATTCAGAAAAAGCAAATTTCTACCCCTTGTATTTGCAAAATAGTTTTTCCGGTTACTACTTACAGCTATGACCACAGGTGAGAGTTGGAACATAGACAAACAGCTTTACCTTTTACGACTTTTATATTTATTTATATATATATATATATAGCTAAGGATAAAAGAGTTTCATAAATTAATGTAATATAATACACACACGCAGGAAAATTGTGTGACTTTTCTCTGAGTCCCCGCAGCTTCACACGATCCAGTGATGAACAGCTGACTGCGCCCTCATACTGTCTGTGGTGGAAAATAAAGTAGGGAGGAGCTGGTCCAAGTGGAACCATGGTGAAACATTCTGTATCATGGCATGGGAAAACAGCCTTACAGACCTGTAATAGATAGGAAGAAAGCTGTTTGATGTACAAGAGGCAGGTGGAGTCGATAAGTTGGATGGACAAAACATTTTTGGTTACATTTTAGCAAAAATTCACTGCACTCACATGTAGTGACTTCTGGGTCAGGCAATGACCCAGGCCAAGAAGAAAAAATACACTATGTGGCCAAAAGTATTCACTCACTCATCCAAACAACTAAATCCACTTCCATGGCCACAGGTGTATAAATTCCAGCACCTCGGCATGCAGACTGCTTCTACAAACATCTGTGAAAGAATGGCTCGCTCTCAGGAGCTCAGTGAGTTCCAGCAGCTCAGCCAGGAAGTGGTGGGCCAGGTAAAACAACAGAGCGGGGTCAGAGGATGCTGAGGCTCATAGTGCTCTGAGGTCACCAACTTTCTGCTGAGTCAATCGCTACAGACCTCCAACCTTCATGTGGCCTTCAGATTAGCTCAAGAACAGTGCGTAGAGAGCTTCATGGAATGGGTTTCCATGGCAACTGCATCCAAGCCATACATCACCAAGTGCAATGCAAAGCGTCGGATGCAGCGGTGTAAAGCACGCCGCCACTGGACTCTAGAGCAGTGGAGACGTGTTCTCTGGAGTGACCAATCAGGCATTGCGCCAAGTGTAAAGTTTGGTGGAGGGGGGATTATGGTGTGGGGTTGTTCTTCAGGAGCTGGGCTTGGCCCCTTAGTTCCAGTGAAAGGAACTATGAATGCTTCAGCATACCAAGAGATTTTGGACCATTTCCTGCTCCCAGGTTTGTGGAAACAGTTTGGGGACGGCCCCTTCCTGTTCCAACATGACTGCGCACCAGTGCACAAAGCAAGGCCCATAAAGACATGGAGGAGCCAGTTTGCTGTGGAAGAACCTGACTGGCCTGCACAGAGTCCTGACCTCAACCAGGATTAGAGCGCAGACTGTGAGCCAGGCCTTCTGTCCAACATCAGTGTCTGATCTCACAGATGTGCTTCTGGAAGAATGGTCAAAAACTCCCATAAACACTCCTAAACCTTGTGGAAAGCTTGCCCACAAGAGTTGAAGCTGTTATAGCTGCAAAGGGTGGGCCGACGTCATATTAAACCGTCTGCATTAAGAATGGGATGTCCCTTAAGTTCATATGCGTGTAAAGGCAGATGAGTCAATACTTTTAGCAATATAGTGTATCTGCCATTTGGGGCTGGAATGTGTTATCAACCAAACTTCACATTTTGGACACTGAACAGATTGCCAGAAGGCTAGCTTCCACTGGAAAGAAAGCATTTCTTTCTGACCTATCATCCTTGGAAGACGAAAAGGAGTAAACTTTTGGCCAAGACCAAGGATTTATAGTCTCTGGTCAACTTACACACACACACAGTCCAAGATGAAAGGCAAATAGCCTCCAATCCAGAGACACAGGGAAACACTGGGTTGGGGGCGGGGGATGACAAGAGAAGTTTTCCAGAGCCTCAAGAGTCAATAGTCTTTGTTTCGTCATAATTTTATGTATGTTTTTAAAACTCATGCAAAAATACTTTGTACCAGCATACCACAGTAATTTAATATTTATCTTGAGGGACAGAGTGATGACTTACAAGACTGTACAATAAAGAATGAAGGAATTTGAAAAACAGATAATTTTTATATGGAACACAGTGTTTCCCGCAGGAAATTGCTTAGTCAAGGTGGTGAGTCGTCGGCCGGGGGGAACAGAGCAATAACAAAGCTGTTTAAGACCTGTAACACTTTTTTATTTACATTATTAACTATTTACATTAACAACCAGTAGGTGTCGCAATTCAATGTTATCAATGCTGTCTTTTAAAGCTGCGGTTGGCAACTTTTTTTTAGTCATATTAGCTTGAACTGTCATGGGATTCTGGAAGTAGAATATTAAATAGGCTGTTTAGGAAAAATAACGAAATCTGTAGCTCCCTCTGAAGCCTGTAATCATGCTTGCAAAAACCGAGCGCTCCCGGCTGTTTTTAACCAATCAAGTTAGGGTGGAGGAATCGCTACCTGTCAATCACAGCTTGTGCACACGCTGCTGAGCGTGAGTCTGCCCCAGCTTGTGTGCGCTCACACTGGTGTGAACTCACGTGCACAACCTCGTCCACAGAGGGGGAGGGGTTTGGGGGGCGATTCGGAGCTTGTTAGAGGTTGGGGGAGGGACCTGAAAGTTGTATCAGTTCGAATTTTCCGACTTTAGACTCGCAATTTTGAAAACCTGCCGACGGCAGCTTTAATGTCTGAGCCTGGCAAAGCATTACTACTTCGGTTTAAAAAAAGAACTTTTTTTTTTTTTTTTTTTTTTTTTGGGAACGTTGGCAAGGCAGCAGTGCGAGTTTGCTAAGGCGGCCGCCTTGACTATAATGCACTGCGGGAAACACTGGAACAGCTTTTTCATCTACTGGTTAAATTAGATAGCATATTGTTATAGAGTATAAATGGATAATCATGCTGTTGGAAGTACCAAAAATCGTTCTATAAGCATGGATTACAACACTTAAGTTCTTTATTATTTGTTATAACATTATCTTTTCTTTCTTTAGTTTTCTTTCTATAATCCTTTTAAAATATGAAACTGTGCCTCATTGTTCTGGGCTAGTCTGGGGGGGAAGGGAATAACATGATTCTAGACAGCAGTTACCTTTTTTTATTATGTTCAGTGTATAACTATTTCAGATTTTAGTTTAAAAACAGAAAGGCACAATATCTTCAGGGAGAGGACAACAGAACAAAAAAAAACATCCCTAACTGTAAGTCAAAAGCATCACTGACTAAAAGATAAAGGAAAGGAAAATATATAAACCTACAGTCGAACTCCTAACTTCAACATAAACGGGAGAAAATGGATACAAACAAACAAACAAACAAAAAAAACATTGATAACATTGATTGGATGTAACACCCCCATCCATAAGCACAAAGACATGTTTATTCACCTTGACTACTAATTACAATCGAGAGAAGGCATAATACACAATGTTATTGCATCCTTTTTTGTGCTTTATTTCAAGATTGTAATTTTTACAAATCAATGCCCACCCTCACTGGTCACTGATTGCTGTTAAACATACAAGAGGATTGTGATTTGTGACGACTTCCACAGGCAGCAAGGCTGATCCCACATATACAAGAACATGTGAACTGGACAGTTTCTACAGAAACGTCTACAGTAGCCAGCCATTCCAAATCTATGCAATTTACAGCATGAGGTGGGCACAGGAAATGTAATGATGGCTTTTACCTTAGCATAGAACTTTGCCTTGTCCAACTTCTTTACAAAGATAGGTGAAGGCAGCCTTACCAACTCACATTTTGCTAAATCGAGAGTCAGAGATACAGTCAGAGTGGTCATATGCTGAAGCCAACTAGAAGAATAAATGCACATCATCCAGATAAACATTACAGTTTCTAATGTCACCCAGAACAATTAGTCTTTGGAAAATAGCGGGAGCCTTTTTAATTCCAAAGGCCATCAAAGTGTACTGTAGGAAGTGATCAGGTGTAACAAATGCAGAGATTTCTGAAGCTTTCTGTGTCAGAAAGACCAATATCCCTTAAGGATGTCTCGTTGACATAAATAGCAGAACCAACATTGTCGACACAATCTTCCATGCGAGGCAACGGAAAGGAATCAGATACAGTAATTGCATTCACTTGGCAACAATCTGTGCAAAGTCGAGGGGAGCCATCTGATTGTGGAGTAATGAGGCAGGAATAACTTTATAGATAACATGTCAGTTTGGCAAGGCCATGTTTAAGTAGGTGACTTACTTCCCGCTTCATTATCTCTCTTTTAGTCATATCCACACAATAAGCATGTTCTTTAATGGTTAGAGCATCACCAACATTAACATCACGTTCTAGCACGTATTCCGTGAGGGAATGTCCCCAAAGAGAGCCTGAATAAGAGCTTCAATATCTGACCTTTGTACACAAGACAAGTGAGAGACCCAATCGATAGATTTAACAGAACCGTTGAATTGAGTAACCTTGCACTTGCAACCCCACTCTGCTTTACATCGTTCAAAACCATTGCAAGTGCTTGCAAGATGGATACCAGGTACAGGGCACAAAGTTATCGAACAGTTTCCTGTACTCAGCCTCCTGTCTATGATACAAACAACAACTGCAGTAATCAGAGTATTTCTAGAGAGGAGACAGGGCTTTGAGTTCCACTAAAAATCTGAGATGTACAGAGTGAAAAGAAATGGTGAGAGTACATACCCATGTGGTGCTCCTGTGCTACCACCTGCATTACTAACCAGTCAATTACTGACTAGTCAGGAATCCAGGTGATTGTGGAGGCATCAACCTGTATTTTCTGCAGCTTCTTACATAACGGTACATTCTCAACAGTATTAAAAGAACAGGAGAAATCAAAGTACATGATCCTCACCATGCAGCCTGCCTTGACCAGATGGCTGTGCTGGGCTCAAAGAAACTCAATAAAATGATAAAGAAGGTTGGCTTTGTGCTGGGGACTGCTCTGAGGCGCCTGGAGCTGAGAGCACAAAAAAGAATGCTGCACAGGCCAATGAACACAATGAACAATACTGCCCATCTTCTACATGAGATAGTTTTGAAACAATGGAATGTGGTCAGTCGGACGTCTTGTCGGCTCTGATGCAACACAGAATAATACTGGAGGTCATTACTGTCGAGAGTAGTAACAATACACAACGACAGTTTAAGTTGATTAATTAAAGAACAACATTATAATCACTCATTAATGTTTTTGTTTCCTCTACTCATGATTAATCCAAACATTGAGGGACCCTGACTTTGTGCGGTCTTTTGTGTGTTCAGTTGTTGCTAACCAGCAAAGCCTTTCCTCAGTCCTTGTGTGCAGACTGGCAGGCAGAGGTTGTAGAGGCCCTCAATTTAATCTGACTGCCTCTCCAGAGAGTCTCTCATTCCACACATAAACTGCATTTCCACCATCTTGTTGCCACACAAAGCTCACAAAAGCCGCCGAGCAGAACAAGGACACTTTAATGTCTGCCCTTGATGAGATAACCATCTACTATCCCCTGCTGAAGTCCAGAAGGAATGAGGTAGGAGTCTGTCTGCAAGACATGAGACATGCTGACAAAGCAGCTGAATATGTTTTCAGTTATTATTTTTGTAATAGTGTAGACAGCAAATTAAATGCTCACAGTGAAATACCTTGTATACGGAATTATTCAATGATTGCAGTTTAAGTGAACCTCTTTCTGCTCACTCCTACTCCCAACATCAGCCTCTGCCACAAGCAGAATCTAATTCTATGGGAAACTGCTCTTCCACTGCAACACCCTTCCATAAAAGTTGCAACAGCAATACATCAAAAGCATGCTGTGAACCCACTGCCCTTCATCTATCTCTGCATAATCATGAATATTCATCAAATCAAAACAGCAAAGTAACTGCTGTGTTGCTGATTTTCCCCAGGGCTGCAGCCAGGCTTAATATTCATCCCTTATATATGCTAAGAAATATTTCTATTTATTTTCTTTTTCCTCAATTCTTCCATTCTTTCCTCAACTTTTCTTTAATATCAGTTGGAAGCCCCCCACCCAACCCCCATCTCTCTCTCCTGACATCCAAGCTCTTCATTGTGGTGCGTTGTGTTTGGTTTTCTAGGTTCAGCCTCTGCAGCAGCCGTGGAGTCTGCGTGTTTCTGTCTGTGCTTTGGCTGCTTCAGCTTTGATGAATAAGGAGTTTAACTGAGAGGCTTTAAGTGTGTGTCCATTTAAGGCTGCAATGCCATGCCGGGTGGGCCACTGTATACCACCTCTAGTGAGTGTGAGAAAGAAGTACCATTTCGATGTTTTATTACTGTCACTACATGCTTAAGCACATGTTGAATGTATAAAGCTAAACTAGATCCAGTTTTAAGATTATAAATTATAATTCCAAAATTCCTGAAAAGTGTATAAAATGAAAATAGTTTAATCTTAATCTAATGTGAAGTCAGCAAGATTGTATAAATAATTAAAGACAAGGTAAAACATTCATTGTGGCAATTCATTACTCAACATCAGTTTTCAGTTCAATGTGTTGATGATTTAAAGCAGGGTAATCAAACCTTGCCTAGTTTAGGAACCTAATCCTACACACTTTTGCTATCTAAAGCTAGTCTCTAGCCTGATTTAGACCATAAGCTAAGATGTGTTGGTCAAATGATACAGGTGTTTGATGAGCTGTAAGTGTTTCTAGGGTTTGGATTCTGCTTTTAAACTGATGCTATATGCACATACACAGTCATGGAGGAGCAAAAGACTCAGAATGTTTTACCACCACACAGTCTAAACACCATCAACAATTTTGCCTTTAATTTGCTCCTGGTTCAAACCTCTAATTGAGTCACAGCTATCAATGCGCTTGCAAGATTTTTCTACAGGTGCTCGAGCTTCTTGCCACGGTCCAAATACATGCATTTTAGTTCGATTAGTGATTTTAAATGGACCATAGGAATGAGTTATTTGTCTTTGTGTTTTAGCCCTGATGGATGGGGGACATTTGTAGGGTGTATCCTGTCACTCTCGGTGACATCTGGGATAGAATTCAGTCTCTTGCAACCCTGAGCAAGATGAGTTAAGTAAAAAGATGGATGGAAATTAAGCTGCCTTTTAACAATAGCCTGTCTATAGAACAGGAAGCCTTGATCGGGATATCCATCATTCAGTATTTGCCTCCAACAACAGAAGCCAACAGAATTGGCTGCTACATAGTTGCTTGAGTTATAAAGCTGTAAACATCAAGTAAAAAGGAACATCAAAACAGAATGCAAGAACGTAATGGAATAACTTCCCCGACCTAATCAGTCCCACTTAAAAGTCCAACTTAATCCCACTTATTATGGCTGGATCCCTTAGCAGATGAAAAAGGATAACATGTGCATACAAGACTCCACCAGATTTTACAAACCAGCAGTATTTAAACACCCCTGAAGTAAAACTGGAGGCTGTCGAATAAAGACACTGTTCACTTTAATCTAAGACACTTATTGGCTGACTGGATGAATAAGCAGGTGTACAGGTATTCCTAATGGAGTGCATGGTGAATATACATCAATCAACCACAACACTTAAACCACTGACAGGTAAAGTGACTCACACTGCTGAATTTGTTAAAGTGCAATGCTGGAAAATGTGCATCCTGGCATTTACATGGAGGTTATTTTGCCACTTTCCACCAACCAAAATATCTTTGCAGATCAGTCACAACCCCCCATATGACCACAGCCCTCCACTACTGTAGCAGCCACTAAAAGCCACCTAAAGGGCAGTTTTGGGGCCTGCAGAAACAGTTCAGGAAGGGCTGAAAACACAACAAAGTCTGAGGTATTCACCCATAACTGCTCAAATGCTAATCTAATAGGATCTGATGAGATGTGTGATAAGCAAGCTTGGTCCACAAAGACCCCACTCCACACTTGAGGGCACTATCTGATGTTTTTGTCCATGCACTTATTGGTCAGAGCTCTTTAGAAAGCATAATGAGGACCTATACAGTACTAGGAAGGAGTTCTATTATTATGGCTTATCAGTGTGTGTGTCATTATAAAAACCATAGAGAGAAGAACCGATTTCACAAGCAACACCAATCACTGAAATACTGCTAAAACAGTATTTTCATGTCATAGAAAGGTCCTTAATCTACATTAGCCACAACTAGCAGTTGGCAGAAACATACTGTATATATAGAATGTTTTTTCAATTATTTACCATACCCACCTCATCCTATTCAAGTTCACAAAGGTGTCGGAGTCTATCCCAACTGCTATCAGGTGAGAGGAAAGGTACACTCTGGACAGGTTGTCAGTCCCTAGCAGACACAATGAACCATGCACACTCATTAACACTCACCACCAGGGTCAATTTAGAATGATCAATCAACCCAACAGCCATGTTTTTTGGACAGTGGGAGAGAGCCAGAGTATCCTGATAACTGCAGCTCAGTATACAATCTGTTGAATAAAAAAAAAAGAAATATTGGTGTTTTACTGCATAATGACAAATTATTAGTGTACTCTATATTTTTGGAAAACAAAATGCTGTGCAATTGAAATCTGTCAGGAATATGCACTTGTGTGTATCTGTTGGCCTCCGTCACACTAAAGCCCTTCAAAATGAGCTTTTATTTTAAATGGAGTGAATGAGGGGATGTTTTTTTTTTCCATGAGTGAGTAAAGTTGTTTTGGAATATTGCAATACACTTTCATTGAGACCCAGTTAGTGAAATCCCATAAGGACTAAAATTATCAGCAAAATATTGAAAAGAAAAACCATTGAATATCATGAGGAAAGACTAATTGTTACAGAGCCAAGCTAAAAAGTGCTACATAAATATTCACAAAAGTTATCGGCAAGCTATGCCTGCAGGAACCCATCACAAGAGATTGTTGTGCGAGCTGCCTCCTCAGAGGAAACTTCTAATACAAACAGATATTAATAAGCCCAAACAGTTCAGGTAAACTGTGGAGGAAGTTGCAGTCTCTGCTTACTTTCTACCCACTAGCTTCTTCACCTTTGGTCTAAAAGGTAACTGTGTCTTGACAAGACACAATCCTGCTTTCACTTTCATGATAGAAATTAGACTAAATAATTTTTTTTCTTATGGAAAAAAATCACCTGTTGTACATTGATCCTGACCATGAATGTATCACAGAGTAGCATCTCAAGGCAGAAGTTAGCTGTTTAAGTCTTCTGTTAGCATAAACAATGCAGGCCTGTGCTTGAGTTCCATTACCTCTCGTCATAATAACTTACATATCATCATCTCTTAGCCATAGCTCTTAGCCTAAAATGGAGTGGGAGATAATAGAACAACATGCTTAAAGAACATGCATGTTTTCTCTATTAGAAAATCAACACTGATTCCCATGCAAGATAAGAACACAGAATGTTTTTCCAATGCACAGTCAGACAACAAAATTAAGCAAAATATATCCAAAATGAACCAGCAGGTTAGCTTCCATAAAAGCTATATGGCGGAAGCTGGGCACACCGTATGCTGCTGAGGACATATATCCATAACATAGAGATCAATATACCACAGAACAATTTCTCATGGATTGTTCCAGTAGAATCTGTGGAAAGGATTTTTTTTCTCCATTGCTGCAGATTTCTAAGTATTCTGTTTTTTTTTTTTAATTATTTCTATAGCCAAACCTGTCAACATCAGGACTGTGCTTTTCGAGCTGCATGACAGTAAAGGTTGTCCCATGAATTATGAAAACAAACTCTACAACTGGGGTCCGTTTCACGTAGCAGGTTCAACCAACTCTGAGTCTACTCCTGACCTCTGAGTTGATCTACTCTGAGATAGAAAACTCTGAGTTTTCGGTTCCAAAAACGCTGATTTGAGTGAGGTTAATCAACTCTGAGTAAGTTCACCTTGAGTTTAGCGCGTGCACCACAACTTTAAAAAGCCAGCATCAATGGAGCCCCGATTCGACGAGTCACCTTGGCAACGGGGAAGAGGAGGGGCTACGTTTTTCACCAACCTCGAATTGGAAATCTTAATGCGCTCATGCGGCGAGTTTCAATACGTTTTTAGAAATAAGTGCAACACCGTTGCAGCAGCAACAGTGTAAGTTTAAATGTAGTCCTTTGCAATCACAATAATATTACAGGGAAACTGCTTGAATGGTAGCCCATTCATTTATTTCATTTAGGTGCAATCCCGCGGGGGAGAAGCGCTCTTGGCAGCAGTTTAAGATGAAATATAAAAACATTGTTCAAACAGGTGAGACCTAGGCATGGAGGTACCTCATTTTGATCATGTTTTACACTGTAAAGTAAATATTAAGTGGCTATTTGACTGTGCAGTTATTTTATTCCCAACATAATGCTGTTTTCACACACATAAACTATGTCTTCTCATCTATTCCATCCATCTATCCATTATCTATACCGCTGAATCCGTCAGTCGGGTCGCGGGGGGGCTGGAGCCTATCCCAGCAGTCAATGGGCAAGAGGCGGGGTACACCCTGGACAGGCCGCCAGTCCATCGCAGGGCCACATAGAGACAAACGAGACAAACAACCATGCACACTCACAGTCACTCCTAAGGACAATTTAGAGTCATCATCTATATCATGTTCTGTTAAATAATTAAGCCTATTTAAACTAACACAGACTTCTACTGAGCCAACAGAAAGAAGGCAGATGCCCGTTAAACGGGTGCTGCCCAGCACCACCACCTCTAACGGGAGGGCAGTGGCTGAGGGAATCCCCGGAGGGAGTCCACCCCCAAGACACGATGCCTTTATAAAATATAATAGGCCTATATATGTCTTTTTTAAGCCTATTCATACAAATATTTATTTGTCTTTTATGTCTTTTTTTTTCTTTTGTCCCAACACATTCTGATGGTGCCGCTCAAAAAGATAATTGTCTGTAAATGCAAAAATCTATGCGCGGTCTGATAACCATCTCCGACGAATATTTATTTCTCTGCGCAGTAATGCTGCACCTTCATCCACGGGATCGTTGTCAAAAGGACATGTTGGTGAAAAAAGTCGCCTCCTGCTGTGCCTAATGGACTTCTAGAAGTAGAAGAACTCGCTCTGCTGACTGAATGAATGAGGAAATCAAATGTCGTGTGTGGCTGAAAGAGGGCGGAGACAGAGAGAAACTCGAGGTTTCTTGAATAAAACCTGGTCCCGACCAGGTTAGGTTCAGAGAGTCTGTTACTACGGTAACTGACCGAGAGGTTAAGTTACCTCTCTTTGTGAAACAGGCTAGAGTTACCCCTCTTTCTCGGGGTTGAGTTACCTCCCTTTGTGAAACGGAAAACTCAGAGTTTCCCTCATTTCAGGGTTAACCTACTCAGAGTTTTCACTAAACCTGCTACGTGAAACGGACCTCTGAGCAAGGTTTTTCTTCTAGTAAGTAAATAGTAACACAATGCTGTTAATAGGGCCTCTCATGGACCGTGACCTGTCCAGGGTGTACCCCACCTTTCACTAAATGGAAGGCTGAGATAAGCCTCAGTCCCCCCTTCAGCCCTTGAGACAATGAGACAGTCCTAATAACAGACACACTTCTTTCACAGTTTGGATTCTGCGTGTTCGAGGTGCATTTGTGTATGTGTTTACAGTGCGCGCGTGTGTTCATGTGAAAACCTGTTTCATCTCGTGTTGAAACAGGCAACAGACAACAGGTATAGAAAATGTAAGGAAATCATGCCAATACACAGTATCTGTCCAGTCTCAAAGTATATCACAGTTTTCAAAATTCACTGTTTCAAAACAACTAAACATTTCCATCAAGATTCAGAGATTCATCACATAGTTCTGAGTATGAGCTGTTTTTTAAAGACTCGTCCTAAAGAATCCTTCAGGTTGCTTGTATCACTCCTGCTCCCACTCCAGCTGCTACCAGTAAATCCTCTGTGTGTGGTGAAAAAAGTAATCCAACGAGCAAGATATGCTAACCATTTGCAAGAGGGGGAAATACTTCTAATATGATTTCACATATAGGAGCACAAAGTTGCCAAATTCAATATAATGCTATATGTAATAAGCTGCAAGAGTTACTTGCATTGGTGTTACCAGTTACCCAGATAACATGGCTAATTAAGTAGCTAACATCAGCTAGTTAGACCCAGTCTTCCTAACATGAATACACTTTGCAGAGAAAAGTAGAAGGGTACACATTTTCTGTCAAATTTATGGTCTGTCTTATAATAGTATAATAGTAATAGTATAATAAATTAATATATAATATAATTTGGCTTGGTTTGATTTTTAGTTAAGTCTTCAACCATTTTTTCTTACACAGCTGGCCCTCTAGTGTCTTTGCTGGCTGTCTACTGTGTGGAGAGAGATCATGCGCTTGTGTGCGTAAAGTAAATATATCCATACACTCGCTTGTGTGCTGCAGAATCAATATGATATCCAGCCTCTCAGTGAGGCTGGGATCCCAGGCTGGATCCCAGCCTCACTGACAGGCTGAGTCCACCCTGCACAGGAGCCGCTCCATCACAGGGCCACACAGAGAAACCAGACAACCCGCCATGCACACTCACTCCCACTGTCAACGCAGGCATGTATGTGCATATTTGTCTGTTTATTGGTGTATTTTTTATTTATTATCTTGCAAGCCTTATTTGAACGCATGCAACATGAGATGAAACAGGTTTTCACGTGAACACACGCGCGCTATGTAAACACATACACAAATGCAGCTCGAACACGCAGAATCCAAACTGTGAAAGAAGTGTGTCTCACACACACACCGCTCACATATCTATGTGTTATTATTAGGACTGGCTTTAAATGAAGCAGCTCAACGTAAACACAGCGACACATTACACACAGTCAGAGTCGCGTGCTGTCACGCAGGGCGCACTGTGGTGGTCCAGGACACACAGTCAGTGCGTGTGTGCGCGTGTGGACTCTTGCAGGAAATATTGTTGCTTTATTGCAGCAGGCTGCGCAACATCCTACCTTCCCGGTGATGTTCCCAACAGATGCCGTGGATGAGAAGTTGTTTTCCTCCGCGTCACTGAGCACTCTCCTAGATGCTTTCAGTTTGTCTCATTTAACATTACACTGACTGTTTCTCTCTGCTCTGATCACCAGATAATGGCTGGTCCAAACCCAAACCTCACGGCAGTAAATCCGATCAGAGGAGAATCACCGCTGTACCTCCAGTCAGCATCAGCCAGCAGAAAGACGGAGAAAGAGGGAGGGAAAAGAGGCTGCTGCCGGACTGAGCAGGCAGACGAGCCCCCCCCTCTCTCTCTCTCTCTCTCTTTCTCTCTCTCCCTCTCTCTCTCTCTCGATGGGGGTTTGCTCCCCCCTCCCCACCCCATCTCTGCGCTAACAGCATGGCTTGGCTTTATGCGCAATTGAGGCGTTTCTGCGTCCGTGTGCATCCTGGAAGTCCGAGCATATTGTACCATCAGAAAATAGTGTCACTGTATTTAATCAGTTGTAGTCTGTGCTCTGACCGTGTTGGATTCCGTGGGATGATGAGGAGAGTCTGCAGAACATGTGAATAGAAACACATAATCAGACTGTAACAACCTGTGGCTGTAACCCCCCCCCCCCCCCCCCCCAAAAAAAAACAAACAAACAACAACAAGGCATTTCATACCACAGGCAACTCAATGTGCTTTACATAAAGACATACTGAAATACAGAAAAAATACAACACAGAAATACAGGTAAATAAAAACATCAAACAGGTCATTTTAGCTAACAGTAAGATTGGTTTAACTATAACAGGTAATTTGAGTAAACTAACAAAACCTAACAAACATGGATAAACTTTCCTCTAAGAGGAAGCATTTAAAAATATAGCTAATAACAGAACGGTTGATATAATGAATAAGCTTTCCTCTAAGAGGAAGCACTTAAAAAGCAGTTCAATGGTCCATAAATTAAAGGGGACTTGGGTAAAAAAACTTTCATCTGTTTTTTTCATTTAGGTAAAAAAGAAAAAGTGAAGTCATGGTTCTGAGGTGGGAAATAATTCAAAAACCCTTTTTAAAAGAAGGATCAAACAATGCATGAGAGAAATGCTGCCTGGTATGATCTCACTGGAACAGCAGAGAAAATAAAAACTGTTGTAGCTCTGATTCTGTTGGCGTATGTGTAGCTTGTATGCTGGACTTTTAATTCAAAACAATGATAAATAACTGAATTGATCAATTAAACCAAACGTTAGACTGTAAATAACAGCTAAGTTTTAAAGTGGTATCACTGCTGCTTCTAGAATGCTGGTAGCAATGGACTCAGTATGTAACAGTAAACTATAATCCTTATTGTCACATAATGGTTTTATACAATTAGATTTACTTTTATGGTATCTACCATCATAATACATAGGGCAATATGGCTAAATGCTTATTTTGTGTTTAATTTTTTAATGAATTCCCACAAATAAAATTCAAGAATAACATATTGACAACATACATATATTACAACATATTCAAATCTTGTGAGTCACTATAACTGTACTACATCATTTTGAAATAGCTTGCAGAACTGGCAGACAAAGAGGAGTGGCAGCCATTACTAAACCAAGCCTTCAAGTAATGACGAAAGTAAAAAACAGTTCCACAAAGTCTCCCTTAGTCTGTCTCATTTACATTGGAAGACCAAAACCCACTTTGGTTGGGTGTAGTAGATCATCCACCTGACCCTTACTCTGAGATTTTGTCTGACTTCTTTTACAAAATAGTTTTAATCACACAGTGTGTGATACCAAAATCTATTTTGATGATTAGAGCGAAAGCTGAGGCCCCATCCACACGTAGCCGGGTATCTGCTAAAACGAATATATTTTTCTACGTTTGGACCTGTCATCCACATGAAAACGCATCATAAACGAATATTTTTAAAAACTCCGGGCAAATTGAAGATTTTTGAAAACTCCGTTTATGCATTTGCGTGTAGACAGTGATAACCGGAGTTTTGCGTTTTCGAACATCACAATATGCGCCAAAACAACAACAAATCTGCTCTGACGTCAAACGTGCGACCTTTGTTCACTGAAGAAGCATGGATGCTTTGAGAACTGTGGTGGTTATTATTGTGCAGGCGCTGTTTACTGCCTTGATTTTACACGCCCAACTACTGCTCCAAGAGCACAGGCGACGGGCAACATTGCGGTCGGTGATTTACCGCCTCATTACAACTCCACGTAGGCATGTTCTTCGCCGAAAATCGTCGACGCCGGTTTTGGATCCGGCCGGGACGCACTGCCATCTACAGGTTTGGATGCTTATGAATGTGATTGAAAACGTAGATGCTCAGTTATGTGTGGAAGTTTTTTTTTTTTCCGAAAACGAGGTAATGTGGATACAAATTATTTTATAAACGGAGGGGGGAAATATTCGGTTTTAAAAATACCCGGCTACGTGTGTACATAGCCTCAGTGCTGCATTTAATCCCTGTCTGGAATCAGTTGGTTTCTGTTACATGTTGGAAAAACCCTCCCACTGCCATAAACACACATTTGATTTCATTTTGACCTGTTTCGTAGAAATAGAACATTTGGTAGTTTTTCCTCATAATCAAGAGCTATGTGGAAAATTGTGGGTAAAAAAAAAGAAAGAATAAAAAACATTGGAGCCTTGAAATCATCAACTAGACTGTTAAAGGAGTTTTTACCTCTTGTCACCACTGTTGCACTTGAACAGATAGATCTATCTTTGTCTAGCAGCAATGTACTACATGTTAAGGTTTATGGATTTTCAGACTTTGGATTTATTTTTTTCTTGTCATTTCTTTAAATTTGAATTTATTCTGTCTAGTCATGATTTGTCTTTTAGTTCATAGTTATTCCATGGTTTTGAGATTCTGTTCTTTTCTATGGTTTAATTATTTCTTTGTTTCTTTGTTTTTACTCTTCTGTGTTCTTAGCTGGCTGTTTCTTTGAAATCCTTGATTGCTCTCTGTTCTGTTCTTAGTTGGTATTTTGTTTGAGCTTATACCTTGTATTGTGTTTTTATATTGTTGTTACTCCTAGTTATCCTCAGTTCCTTGTTTTGGTTGTCAGCTCCACTTCCACACCTGTCTACTCATTAATTGTCAAGTCAATCAACCTGAGCTGCGGCCGATTCCTCATTAGTTCCCCCCTCAGTATATACTGCTTGGTTCAGCTCGGTCTTTGTCAGATCCTCATGGTTATTCTCTGTACGTAAATTTTGTGCCATCAGGTAAATTTTGCTTTTTACTTTTACTTTTGTTTTCATGATGTAGTTAATGGTTTTTCAGGCAAGTCGCATTTTTGGTTTCCTTCATAAAATCCAACTTAAAGGGGACGTTTGTTTTTTTCAAACCTGGACCTTATTTCTGGCATAAAATGATAGATAGATAGATAGATAGATAGATAGATAGATAGATGGATACTTTATTAATCCCGAGGGAAATTTAAGGATCCAGTAGCTTATACAGAATACGAATCAGAATACAAAAAACACACAAGTGCAACACAACACACAACCACAGATAACACAGCATACTAACATCACAGATCACAGTTCACATACACAAAACAGGGAATGAACAAAAACTGTACCAGAGGAGGAGTGGGATGCTTATGTTGAATGTGCGGATAGTGCAAAAACAGAAACAAAGTGTGTCCATGATAAGGTGTGAGCAGTGCAAATGGGAGAGTGCAATTACGATAGTCTGTGCAAATGGCTAAAATAGCAAGTAGAGGAGGGTGTGTTGGATGGTTCACACAGTGAAGTCCATCTCGCTTCTCCTCTCCTTGCGTGTGGCATTGAACAGCTGAATGGCCCTGGGTACAAAGGACTTCCTCAGCCTGTCCGATGAGCATGCCAGTGACTGTCCAAAGTTCTGTGCAGTGGGTGGTGAACATTGTCCAGGATGGTCAGCAGCCTGCTCAGTGTCCTTCTCTCCGCCACTGTGATGAGGCTGTCCAGCTCAGTGCCTGCGACAGCTCCTGCCTTTCTCACCACCCTGTCCAGCCGCCCCGCGTCCCTCTTTTTTAAAGCTGCCTCCCCAGCACACCACAGCGTAAAAGAGGACACTAGCAACAACAGACTGGTAGAACATGCACAGCAGTTTGTTGCAGACATTGAAGGACCTCAGTCTCCTCAGGAAGTAGAGCCGGCTCTGACCCTTCTTATAAATGGCGTCTGTGTTGGTTGACCAGTCCAGTTTGTTGTCGATGTGGACTCCTAAGTATTTGTAGGTGTTGACCACCTCCACACTGACCCCCTCAATGAGGACTGGTGACAGAGGAGGCTGAGCCCTCCTGAAATCCACCACCATCTCTTTGGTTTTTGCGGTGTTCAGTTGGAGGTGGTTGTGTCTGCATCACTTCACAAAGTCATCCACCAGGCTCCTGTACTCATCCTCCTGTCCCTCCCTGATACACCCCACAATAGCAGTGTCATCCGAAAACTTCTGGATGTGGCATGACTCTGTATTGTAGGAGAAGTCTGATGTGTACAGGGTGAACAGGACTGGTGAGAGCACAGTCCCCTGTGGAGCACCAGTGCTGCAGACCACAGTGTCAGAGAGGCAGTCTTTTAACCTGACAAACTGTGGTCTCTCTGTCAAGTAGTCCTTAATCCAGGATACCAGGTGGGCATTCACACCCATCTGCTCGAGCTTGTCTCTCAGTCTGAGGGGCTGGATGGTGTTAAAGGCACTGGAGAAATCACAGAACATGATTCTCGCAGCACCCTTCCCCTTGTCCAGATGAGAGTGTGCTCTGTGCAGAAGGTAGATGATGGCGTTGTCCACGCCCACCTTCTCCTGATAGGCGAACTGCAGCGGGTCTAGTGCATGGCAAACCTGTGGTCTGAGGATGTGCAGTAGCAGTCTCTCCATGGTCTTTGTGATGTGGGAGGTTAGCGCGACGGGCCTGTAGTCGTTCATTACGCTGGGGTGCGGCTTCTTCGGAACGGGGATGAGGCAGGATGTTTTCCACAGCTTTGGGACCCTCCCCAGTTGTAGGCTCAGGTTGTAGATGTGCTGCACAGGCTCTCCCAGTTTAGCAGCACAAGCTTTCAGAAGTCTAGGACAGACTCCATCAGGGCCGGCTGCTTTCCTGGGGCGCAGTCTCTTCAGCTCTCCTGTGACCTGGCCCGCAGTGATGATTGGTGGTTGGTGGGGGCTGTTAGTGGTCCTCGGAGGGAGGGGTGTAGGTGTGGAGAGTGGCAACCTCCTGACTGCTGACGGGGCTGGTGCCTCATTAGCCCCTTTCACACTGCCGAATAACCCGCGTTTAATTCGCGAATTTAGCGTGTCCGCTGTTGTGTTCACACTGCCGACCCGGGCTGCCGCGTCAACTCGACTCGCCTTTCGACCCGCGTCGGACCCTAGTCTTTTTGCCGAGCCGAGTTTGATGTGAACACAATCGACGCGGGTCGGACGTGGGCGTGACGTGAGGAGTTTAAAAGACAGAATGGACAACTGATTCAGAACAACAGCGACAGGTGAGGACAAGTTTTACTCTGTTTTAGCCTACATCAAGTTGGAGACATTTTTTAATATGGCCAACTGGGGAGACAAAGAGGTCCGCGAGCTCCTCAGCCCCCGAGCAGAGGACGTTATTTTCCGCCACATTTCGGGGACGGTGAAAGATGGACCTCTGCTGGAAGGGCTGGCGAGAAAGATGGGAGAGCGCGGTTTCCCACGCAGCAAGACGCACCGTAAAGTAACATCTCCATGAACTGCATTGCAAAAATGAGTTCTCAAGGTGTCCCGCCATCGTTTGTTTGAAAAATTTGATGCAGACAGGTGTATTTCACCCTTAGCCTGATTAACATAGACTTTCAAATCTCTTCGAGATTCTGGTCTGACCAAGACCATAACGAATACGATTCGAAATGGCCTGGTCAACCCGCCTCCCTCGGGTTGCTACTGGTTGTGGGCAGAAAAGGCTGTGCCTAAGCTTAAGCCAATCACACCACTCTTTCTTCTGACGTATGATTTAGCTACCAGCGGGGCTAACTGGTAGATTAAACTCTTACCAAAGCCAGTAGGGAGCAAGCCAGGCGAAAACGTCTTTCCTGTCAAGAAACGATTCAAGGGCTGTTCTTTGCTCGATTTTAAACAAGAATCTCCCGTCGAACACTTTCATTACAGCATCTACAGCAGTGTCAAAAGCTTGATGCTGCTCCATGTTGATATTGAATGAAGCGCTTCCGTGTACAATCCATGGGTTGAGTGGCAGTTCAACCACGTCACTACCTTGAACCCGCCTTGGTTGGCGCTGCTCAAAGTTGATTGCTTCCCGACAAAGTGGGTGGAGTTCCCATTTTTTCGGGAACTCGAATCCACCTGAATGAGCAGTTGGCCTGAGTAAGTGTAGCAGAGCCGAAGGTGTTGCGTCACTGCGAGGGCGGAGCCTGGGTATTTCACCCTACCTCCGACGCATGGCTTGTGCCTACGTCATTGTACACGCCCAGCATTTTCTGTGTTTCGTGTGACGCTCTGCCACTAGGCAACTCCCCCTGAACTCGGCTTCAGGCGACACGGGTCACCCTGACACGCCAAGCGTTCACATTGCTCGACGCGGGTCGAAGGTGCAATTTGGACCCGCTAAGGTAGCGGGTCGCAGTGTGAAAGGGGCTCTTGACTGTGGTCAGGTGGGGGAGGGGGGAGGATGTAGTGGTGTCCAGAGTGCAGGTAACAGCCGCTAGTGGGGGAGGGGGAGGAGCTGGAGTAGGTGTTAGGTGCTGTTTACACATACCCGGGTATTTTGATAAACGCATATTTTCTAACCTTCGTTTGCAAAAATAAGTAGGTGCACACAGCCCCGTTTAAAAAAAAAACACGTCTACATTGATCAGCATAAAAACGCTATCAGGAGCTGTTAAATTACGCCAAGCCTGACGGTGGCAGTGTTAGAACAATGAGAATTCCACACAAGCCAATCAGAAGCCTTATAGAGAACCGCTGACAGGAAGAACTTCGAAAAAATGTATTTCGTTGTTCCTATGTTTCCCAAACGTATTATGTGAGGTACTGGAACAGTTCTTCACACAGCAGTGATTTCCAGGCATGTTCTTGCAATTCCGGACTGTTTAAACTTACTGATTTAAAAACACACGCGTACACTGTAAACGAACGGAGAGAATGGCGTTTTCACGCTAGCATCCTGCCAACATGGCGGATAGGGGCGGGGCTCTGTACTATGACGACAACTCCTCATTCTCAATTGCCCAAAACTCCGTTTTTGTCTCTTTCAACCAGTTTATACACAAACGCTAAACAGAGTTTTTAAAAAATCTCCACTTTTGCCGGAGTTTTTTTTATGCTTCGTTTTCGGAGGAAAAAACTCCGTTTGTGTATAAACGAAAGGCACAAACGAAGGGAAAGGTCTTCGTTTATCAAAATACCCGGGTATGTGTAAACAGCACCTTAGACAGGCAGGGCTATCAAACCTGTTGAAGAACTGGTTGAGCTGGTTTGCTCTCACCACATCCCCCTCTACAGTGCTGCCGCTCTTCCTGCAGCCTGTGATGGTCTTCATACCATCCCAGACCTCCCTCATATTGTTCACCTGCAGCTTCTGCTCCACCTTCCTTCTGTATGTCTCCTTAGCCTCTTTCATCCTGCTCTTGAGCTCTCCCTGTACGCGCTTCAGCTCCGCCTGGTCCCCCTTTTTAAATGCCATCTTCTTCAGGTTCAGAAGGTGTTTGACATCGCAGGTGATCCAGGGCTTGTTGTTTGTGAAGCAGCGTACTGTTCTAGTGGGAGCGACAATGTCCATACAGAAGTTAAGGTAGTCAGTAGTGCAATGTGTGACCCCTTCAATGTCCTCCCCAAAATACGTTCATCTGCTCACCGATAACAGTTTGGTGAAAGTCGGCGTACTTATTTAGATCCGCGTATATCCATATAACGGAAGAGAACAGGGCAGAAACAATACAGCCTCTAAATAAAGCATTATCTGTCTTTATTTCACCAATACTTTGACCATAACATGTTATTACAAACACTTGAACATAAGGCAAGGCAAGGCAAGTTTATTTGTATAGCACAATTCAACTACAAGGCAATTCAAAGTGCTTTACAGAGACATTAAAACAGTAGAAATAAAAAGCATGATTTCAATTTTAAACAAAAAAGAAAGAAATAAGAACAATAGATATAATCAGATAAAATCTGTTGTTAAAATGTGATTAAGTTTTGAGCTTTATTCAAACGCAGCTGAAAATAGGTGTGTCTTCAGCCTGGACTTAAACACACTGAGTGTTTCAGCTGATCTGAGGCTTTCTGGGAGTTTGTTCCAGACATGTGGAGCATAGAAGCTGAACGCAGCTTCTCCATGTCTGGTTCTGACTCTGGGAACTGATAGAAGACCGGATCCAGATGACCTGAGGGGTCTGGAAGGCTCAGACTGGGTCAGTAGGTCACTGATGTATTCTGGTCCTGGACCATTCAGAGCTTTATAACAGGTGATAAGTGATTTTAAGGTATCCATTCTATTCACTTTTTCCTTTGGTAAATATTATCAGGAAACATAGTGTACATTAGGTACACTACAATTATATGCTGAAGACACCCAGCTCTATTTATCAGTGCAGCGTGAGGAAACTAATCATTTACTCAAGCTACAGGTTTGTCATTGACACTTAAAAGCCTGCATGTCCTGTGATTTCCTACTTCTGAACGCAGGCAAAACAGATGTTCTCAAGTTCCTAAAAACCTCAGTGATTCACTGTCAAACCATACATTCACTCTGAATGACATTACCTTGGCTTCCAATTCTACACTGAAAAAAATTTGGAGTGACATTTACTTAAAAAAAGCTAGGCAAGTTTTTCCACACAGAAAGTGCTTGTAATCTTTACTCAGGCTATTCCTAAGTAATATTTACTTACTAGAACCACTTATTTTTTATGAAAAATACACAATTTGGCAATACTCACCTATAGATTGTAACTTTCACTCAGATTACGATTGCATCTAATTACAAAGCCCAAGTAAACATTGCTGATGTTTCTTACTCATCTTTTATTTGTTATATTCTATGTAATTATTAAATAATATTTATTATAAATGTATTAGTTAATATTAATCAAATTAAGTAAACATTTTTACTATTCTATTAAATAATAATAAAATATTTTCCAAAAACAAATATTTGCATCTTAAGGGATGTTGGAAAGACTCTTTTATTTCACATTTGAAATGGCATAGATATATTTAAAATATATACATAACATTATAACCATAAACACATGGCCATAGAACTTCTTGCTAGCAAATTTCAAAACAGTGCATACATCAAGGGAGAATTTGAAAAATTAAATGTGGAATGACAAAGCACCAACTGACTTTAGGACTGATATTCCAGCATACAAACGAATACAGTGTTACAGTCGACTTTTCCCTTCCAATCCTGTAATTCCATCAATTGGGCTCTATTACAAACTTCAAAAGATTGAAGCTTTGAAGGCTACTTCCTCATGGATTTTATAGGCAGAAGTTCATTGAGGAGGAAAAAAAATCCTCAAAGTTTCAACCAATCCGATAGCTGGCCTTAGCAGAGGAAAAAAACATGCTACTCAAAAACTCGGCGTGCACTGTCCCCTTTCTTCTAATCAACTTTCAGAACAGTAAAGAATACATACATCAACTCTGTCCATTAACAGTTGCAATCACTACCATTGCAGACATTCTCAGGATGTTCAGGACAGAAAGAACGTATAAAACTGAGCAACACTTGAAATCACTGTCAGAAAACTGACAGAAAATGCAAACAAATTGTTTGTGCAGGACAAAGCACAAATAACACTGGCACTTTAAGTTTTTGTGGAGAGATTGGACATTTGCTGACATTCTCAGGATGATCAGGACAAAAAGAACTTATATAAAACTGACCAACACTTGATATCACTGACAAAATGAGATTGTTTGTGCTGGACAAAAGCACAAATGAGCACTCACGCTAAAAGTTTCTTGTGGAGAGACTGGACCTTTGCTGACATTTTAAGGGTGTCAAGCTCAAGAAACAGCTTCTGAAATACTTCAAACGTATATTTCAGTTTCAGTGGGTAACTTAAGTTGACAGCATAGATGACACCCATGAGCAGGAGACAAGTGTCTGTCACACTTCCGCAGTCCTCCAGAACTTCTGTCCCCTCAATGATGACTGACACGTACACGGGATCTTGGTTTTCCAGTGCCACACTGGGATGGATGACGGTGATCTTCATCATGTGATTACTGCAGTCCTCTTTCACTGCTTCTTGGCTGACGTCCTGTGAAAACAAATAAGCCACAATTAGAAATAACTAAGAATAGATTCCAAGTAAAAGAAAAGGTTAAATGAAAAGAAAAACAAAGAGGTATACTCAATTTAATGTACTCAAATCAAACAATATTCATATGGCACTTTTCATACGTAAAGTTACACAACATGCTTCACAGAGGCTGACCCTGAGACAAAGAAAGTCACTTTTGGGGGCCATCCAGACTGAGAGGGGTCAACGCCCATGACCACAGGGAGTCCCACCACAGTGACTACCCTGGACCGGGCAGACCAGGCTCCACACAGACGTGCAGAGCCCTCCAGCCACCCAGGCTGGGGCTGTCCATGGGACGGCACCCATGCTGGTAGACCAGAACTACTCCCAGTGTGGAAGGTCCCCATGGGGGAAACACTGGAGCTGGAAACTGAGGGATTAAATCAGTAAAATAAGTTATAAAGGAATAAATTAAACTACATACTCTTTAGCTAATAAGTTAATAAGTGATCGTTAAATAGTCAGAAAAACAGAGACAAAAGGCAAGTTAAAGTTTAAGAAATCAGTTAAAAGCCTGATTAAAAATATGCATCTTGGGTCTCTTAAAAAACATCACACGTGTAGAGAATCTTCGACCTTCAATATAATATCACAAGTGAAGACCAGATTATAAGACTAGACACTCCTTTTAATATGGTCATGATGATCATCAGATACCTGATAGTCTTTGATCAGCTCCTCTCCACTCTCTCCAAGATACTCAACTAAGCAACGGATCATAATGTCCCTTATGCCATCGACATGATGCTATTAAACACAAAAAGAAAATTTATTGCAGCGAATACATAACATAACATATGTAACATACATACATAACAGCACATAAAGATGTAAACAGAAAGTTACCCATGGGGAATGTAAGCCTGCAACTGCATTCTAACGTTGTGAAGTGTGCAACTTAACATGAATTTCTTAAAGGTCCCATGGCATGAAAATTTCCATTTCAGAGGTTTTTGAGCCTTAAAATGAGTTTCTCTAGCCTCCTTAAGTCACCCCAGTGAGTAGAAATTGCGAAATGTATTCACAGAGCAGTACAGCATTTCCTCCGTGTTTTGAACAGAGCGCCTCGAATTGTCTCGTTGACTCAAGGCTCCTGGCATGACGTCATGCCAGGATAGAGCTCATCAAAATTTCCCACCCCTTCTCTCCGCCACGCCCTCTGTCTCCACCCACTGCTGGTAAACTACCTGTATCTTACCCGCCCAACTCATGTGGAGTAGACCGAGACTCGCCACGACTGAAGACAGTCACAGAAGATACAGCAATGGCTTCCAAACGACTTTACCATGCGAAATGTACAGTGCCAGGATGTGAAGATGAAGAGAAGAATATGTTTCCGCTTCCATCCTCTGTCCCTTTGAAAACGGAATGGCTAATTTCATTTAGAGGGACAGGTGCCCATGCATGTTCCAAAGAGCGTCAGTGTTTGCGCGACACATTTCAGAGGAATGCTTTCACAACCCTACACCTGAAGTTGAAGCCTGGATCAGTGCCAAGCCTTGCCGGTCCATCAGCTACCCACACCGATCAAGTAAGTCATAATTATTTGCTAGCCGCTAGCTACTTTATGGGTACCAGCTAACTAGCCAACATTAGCTGTGGAGGTATTTATCCATGAAACCTACACTGCGCTACAAAACCAATACTCTGTTAAACTGGTTAGATTTGGAAAATTGGTTGTAAAACAAGACATTTGTCTTTTGACCAAGTATCTTACGTGTAGGGGACTACATACAGCATGAATACTTAGGTAAGCAAGTCTAGTTATGTTCTGCGGCTAGACGTCTGTTACACGGAAAATGACGCCCGACGATAACAATTCATATTTTGTAAGCCTTTCTTTAGATTGGTGACTTTATATTTTGTAAGCATTTGTTACGGTTTGGTGACTTTTTTTTAACGTCGAGTCGTTTCTGCTATTTCGTGTGTGATATGCGATCGGGTGTTGTGGCTAGGTGAAGGGTAGGGATGTTTAGCAAACATTTGCTGACTACCCTCGAACATACACCATTACGTATCTGTCAATTCGAACACAGTTTTGACTTCAAATCTGTCGTGACACGTCAGTTTATCACGAGTGTAATGCTCAGCTTTCGACCCATGAGATGTGTGCTCTCTGTCTGCATCAGGTTCACTCTTCACTGGCCAGCACATCAAGTGCTCACGTCCAGACATCCCGGAGCAGGGATGCTGCCTGCCAGACTGACCCCATTGTCTGTAAATAGGACTGCAGCCACACCGAAGAATGTTGTCTTTCTCTATACTGGAATGCTTTGCAGGTGAGATGTTTTACCTTGTAGTTGTTGAAAGTTTTTGTCTGAAATGTCATTATTGAGCCGGGTTTCTCCAGCACTATAAGGCACGAAACACCTAGACCAGGTCCCCTGAAAAGATTGTCTTGTGAATGTAATTTATATTTGATTTACCAAAAAATGTATACTTTTATGGGGTTTTCAGATCATAGTTCCTATGAAACTTCACAATATATGAAAAGCTTTTTCCAAAATGCTTTATTCCTACTTTCAAAAATATTGTTTTTTTCGTTACTACCATTAAAAGCAGCATTTAAATGTTTCAAATGCTATCTCAGCTGATATCACTTTCCTGATGCTTGAAATCAGATTTTTTTAAAAAAAAGTAATAAGAACAGCTTCTATAGCATTTTGGAAAAGAGCTTTTCATATGCTCTCCCATGATGATGCATGTGTCTCTACCAGCTAACCCCCACCACCATGACAAATGAAAATTCTGTGAGAAACACCGTTTACACATTGTTTCTTGTTCTTTCAGACTGTACTTGGCGGCGATCCACTTTAATGAAAATGCGAACCGACCACAGGCCCAGACAGCAGACGGTGTACCTCTCTTCAAAATCTCCTTTCCCAAATCCAAGAAGGGGGAGTGCAGTCAAACGTCAAAAGACTAAGCCAACCTTTGGTAAGACCTCAAAAGTTCAAGAATTCAAGTCCAACTACTTTTGCCTTTATCAAATTTACTGAGGTTAATTCCAACAAATAGGAATACAAAAAATGTGAGAAATAGAAATCTAAACAAACATAAATATATATATATATAGAACAAATATAAATATATAAATAAACATTGAAATGTACAAATGACTAACTGAAATATACAAATGTTGTGTGTGTACAGTGTGTATGAATGTTCTGTGTGAAAAGGGAATGTGGATGTCCTGATGGACCTAATTTTTCACACGCGAGGCAGTCTAAACCCGGTGCAGTGTCCTTCATCATCGGGGTACTTGGCACGGATACGCAGGACCACACAGGCAGGAATGACCACTCTGATCCGGCGACCCAAAAAGCCCCAGCACCACGCCACGAACTGCCTGTAGGCCAAATGCCTGAAGCGCCTGGAAGAACAGATAGAAAAAATTACACTTGCAGAGAATGTTGTTGTTCTTCTGTTATTGCTATGTTGTACATATTTACATATTCCTATGGATTATTCTTGATTGTGTTTTTATAATGTCTTGTAAATAAATCTACAAACACTCTTCATACTGTCTGCATAGTTGAATTATCAGGCTCTATTGGGTGGGTGTACTGTAAACTCTTATGTATGTGGCTATGAGTGATTATTTTACAACGCTTACCGATGCGTTCTTCTCAGGCGTAAACTGCCAAACAGGTAGATCCAAATGTTTACAGTGTTATCTGAGGGATCTCCATGCAGCATCTATTCTCCCTTTCTGTGGGCATTATCTCGCAAATTCCACATTGACACCTATTATTTTAAAAAAGAAGACAGTGTAATGATATTCTGTTTTCAGGTAATGCTGGCAAATATAACAATGAAACATCTTTAGTGGCAAGTAAATGAGTTAACATGTGAGCATGGAGAATAATTACATGCTGGTCATAATACTATCATGTTTTTTGCATGCCATAGGCTACTGTGTAACTACATGGGCAACGAACAGCTGGCTGTTCCCAGTGAAGACAGGCTACTAAAAAAGGTGTACACAGAAATATGTGGCATAAGTTTCATTCCGTGTAGTTACACTTTGGATCCAGCACCTGGTCAGGATATGATGAGGTATGTTTTTTTTTTTTGTATATTACAGCATGTAAACCTTTTTGTCTAGCAAACTTGGTTATAAATCGCTCCCCTTATGTCAACACTGGGTGGAGAATCATTTGCATGTTGGCAATGTGTACTATGGGAAATACTTTGGCAGTGTTACTGTTGTACAATGCAAGGCGACATTGAGAAAGTTACTTGGTGTAGAGACTGGAGATGCCAGCAGCCATACTCACTAATGTTAGCACTGCAAATACGTGCCCACATTGCAAAATAAGTTGGGAACTTATACGTTTTGTAAGCAAAAATAATATTTTAGGTAGTCCTGATGTAGTGACTACAATTTCTGCTCTAATTAGGCTACCGTAGGCTAAGCCACTGCTTGTATCTGCGCACCTCAGTGGTTCGAACCGACCCAACTATAAACGTTTCCAGACATAACATTTCAAACTCACCATTCTGAGACGTTTTGCTGAAGCCGCTGCTGATCTGCAGTTTGTTGCTGAACTGCCTGCGCCTCGGCTTCAGGGTCCGATTCCGGGTCGAAGGCGAACAGTACGATGGTTTGCTCACCTGCCATTTCTATTTTTTTTTTTCCTACTAGCAGGCAGCTAACATGCGCGGAGCCAAAACAGAGAATCAGACACGCCCCCATTCAGCCATGACACACCCCTCGCGCTCCTCCTTGCTTCTCATTAGGAAAACAGGGCACTGGAGAGAGCTCTGAAATGCGGCTTTCTTCTAAGTGGCCAAATCTGCGTTTTTCGGGTGAATTTTGAGAACGCCTGGGGGTATAACATCCTGAAGCCTCCGAAAGCCCATTTAAAGTGCCGCTACTATACCATGCCATGGGAACTTTAACAATGTTTGTTGAGACAAGTGTCAATGTCTAGTGCATGTCATAATCTGTGGGTCCAGAAACTCTGTCTCTGCCCAGTGAGGGAAATTTTCTGCCTCATCACTGGAACTGCAAATGAATTTTTTGTAACATAACAGTACCTCCTATCACAAAATGAACCAGGAAAGGACAGGAATTCCCACACACAAGAGTAATATTTTGGGAAATGATTGTAGTGGAGTCTATGGGCAGTAGGAAGGGATCTTGCTGCACTCAGAAGGTCACTTTGAAAATTCTGTAAATCTCTCTGCTTTTGAGCACATATTAAGGGAGACAGGTTTGTATACACTTCATGTGCATAAATTGTTAATTGTGGCCACATTGACATGATAAGAACAGTTTCAGGCCAACACAGACACTGATCACATTAAATAAAAGATTGATACATTCTCAGTGTGTATGACATCATCATTAGATTATGTAATTAAAATACACAAGAATTTTTGAAATTTTACCTCATTCAGTGAGTCCAACATTGGTTTTATTTTGGTCCCTGCAGTTCCGCCCTTCCTCCAAAATATCCCCAGGAGTTTGGTGGTGTACCTGTCCAATCTGGACAAAAAGGTTCGCTCCAGATGCATCGTGGTTATTCGTTTAAACTCCTCTTTGATCTGAAATGACAGATAAAAACACAAAATCATGTTAAAGATGACTCATGAGATCTCACATACACTTAGTTGCTGCATGAAACAAGAACTGCATTTACCTGATTTTCACAGAACAGAGAAGGCCATCTCTCCAAGAGGACTTGGATTTTGGGGCAATCCTTGACAATCTCTGTTCTCCTCATAGCAAAGGACTTCTCCATTTTCTCATTAATTGCCCTCTCATTGTTCTTCTTCTTTATTTCCTTCAGCAAATCTAGTGTCTCCTTCTCTAAGTTTTCTTCTGTCTCACCAAATGGTAGTGGTGGCAGATAGTTGACTTCATCTTTCTTTGGCCTTTTAAAGCCTTTAAGGGAACCCTCTTCACTGGAGCATCGTCTCAGTGTGTTCACCTCGAGCTCTGGAATGGCTAATTGGCGACCTCTTAACTTTGCCCTGTAGTTGCCCATTTTATATTTTATTCTCTGTTGCCATCCATATAGGCCATTAAAAGACCCTGGCTCTTTGAGGCATTGGTATTTTTCTACCAAGGCTTCAGCAACAGCTAAAATCTGGACACCAGTTGGATATGCTGTGAAGCCAAATATAGTCTCTGCGAGCTTCTCAAGAATGCTACTAGTTACTCCTGGGTTGTTCAAAAGTGTGCCATCATTTTTATAAGCTTGCTTTCCTGCTTCCAGTGCAAGGTCTGCATCATAAGAAAAGATTGGTATTTCAAATTTAAATGGCCATGGCTTAGACCTGTAGGATGGTCCACTCTCATCTGGGGAGGACAACAGGATTGTGTCACATCCAGATGAGCTTGCTTCCGTAGATAGTGGAACTGGAGATTCGACTTCTGACATGTCCACAGGAGTGAGACTCAAGATCACTGGTTCAGTTTTTACTACTTTGAGGTTAGCTTTATCTTGTACTTCCTCAATCGAGGTCAAAGTGAAGAACTGACCGTGAAACTCCATGTCCTGGTACATAACAGTGAATGATCCTGTAATATCAAATGTCTCTCGAAGAACATCAGTGAGGTCCTGAAGTGTGCTTGGGATGCCTGCAGGCAAAAGTAGTTTGCGGACATCATCCTCCCCAAAAATGATCCGCAGTTTCGCTGAGAGTGCCATATCAACAGGAAGAAGCTGCAACAACAGAGAAGAGAAATACACAGAGACATTTCTTCACAAGCTTCTCTCCTCATACTTAAAAGGATAGGCAAATGTGGTGCTTCAAAGTTGTCAGGTGTCTTCCTGCAAGGGTGTATGAAGCCAAAGGATAAAAATCTTCAAGCTCTCTTTGCTCAAGTAACTGCACACTTCCTGTGTTCTCCAGCTCATAACTCCTCAGGTGTTCATTGTACCATGTATTTTGTTGTCTCACACAAAAAGTCAGTTTGTTGCAAATCACCATTATCTGCAACACTTCAGAAAAGTCAGGCAGTCCTGCAGTGGAACCACAACACGACAACATTCCCACTGCATAGTTGGTGCCTAAACTGCACACATTATTGGCAACATGCACAGCCGTAACAGCAGGGAACCTGCATTTCACCAGGGGCCTCATGTACAAAGCGTGCGTACGCACAAAAAAATGGCGTACGCACCATTTCACATCAACGATCAGATGTATCAAGAACGAAAAGACCGTGGAAATGTGCGGTGGGACCACTTCTTCTTCACCTCCACCTTAATGTGGGACCACTTCTTCTTCACCTCCACCTTAATGTGGGACCACTTCTTCTTCACCTCCACCTTAATGTGGGACCACTTCTTCTTCACCTCCACCTTAATGTGGGACCACTTCTTCTTCACCTCCACCTTAATGTGGGACCACTTCTTCTTCACCTCCACCTTAATGTTGGAACACTTCTTCTTCACCTCTGCTTGTGTGGCTTCTGAGACCCCACAGCATTGACAGCCTCGCACAGGCTCTCCCACCCACTCCTCTTGCGTTTGCTGCTTATGCCGGAGGACAGCGTGCCAAAGAACATATTTTTGCGGGCCTTCACTTCAGAAAGTAGCACCGACATCTCGCCTTCCGTGAAGTTCTTCTTTTTTCCCGTCTTATTCATTCTTTTTTCTTTATTTTCTGACCGTACACAGAGGGGAATCGCAGGTGCAGGGCTCATTTAAATAGGATTTGCGTATTTAAGTAGGGGCGTGGACAGGGAGGAGTCGGGTGCTCCGACATGTGCGCTCAATTCCACGTTGATTGGGATGTACAAACGAAATGTGCTTGGATTAATGCGTGCGCACAGATTCGTACATCTGACGTTGGAGGGCATTTGGGTTTGAGCGTACGCCATGTTTCAGTAGGAAATCCACGCAAGTCTTTGTACATGAGGCCCCAGGTCTTTTAGATCATCCTTAAGCATATCTAAAGAGACCTCTGTTGTTTTTGTGACTGCAAGTGATGGTTTGACAGCATGTGATTGATGGTATGGAACCATGAGCTGGTGCTTATTTGCAAGCGACAGCAAGATATTCCTGAAACAATAAGTGTGTCTGACCACCTTCTTGAAAAAGCTGTGTTTGGCCTCAAATCTCATTGTCCAGAGGGCAGCAAGGGGGCCAAATTCCTGAATGAGTTGAGGATAGTGCTCAAGAAAATGGTACTTGGGAATGAGCTTATGTTGGGGGAAAACATCAAGGAATCTGCTTCGGTGTTCTGAAATGATGCTGTCAAGATAGAAAATGCTTTCTTCTGTATGGACTGGAGACATGACAAGGTCCACAATGTCTTTCAGTCTCATCAGCATCTGCCATACAGGTTCTTGTTCAGGTACTTTTAAACCTATAATCAGAGGCAAAAGACATAATAAGCACCAATTTTCATGTGCGTTGCCCCCTACTGATTTTCGAGTCGAAAAGGTAGCAGGAATGAGATGAGGGCGATTTGTTTTATCACTCCACTTGTATGGGAAATTGCAAATGGCATCATTCAGTTCCATGAGAGAAAAATATTTCTTCTTGATCAAGTTATCAAATGCCAAAGCCAGTTGCACTGGAACAATGCCCTCCAGCAGATCATGTAAAACATCTGGAGGGTAACCAGATGTTACATGAAAATGTTTAAGTTTTTCTGACAATGCACACTGTTTTTTATACCATAACAAGGAGTGTGATCTGGACAAGACACAGCTGTTTGTACATGCAGTGTATGCTGATCTTTGGTTCTTTGATGAAAAGACCCAGATCTCACTTCATCGGACTGAAACTTGGATCGCTCCCCAACACAAAACCGGCAGACGTATTACCCTGCAAAACTTTCGACAAATCCTGCCACAGAGTGCGCCCCCAAATTATCTGCCACCACGCTGACCACAGTCCCTTTAATGGCTTTCCCTAACTCTGGAACAAAAAGTCTATCTTTCTCCAAGCTTTGGATATCTGTTAGCAGTGGCTCTGAAACTCTCTGGAATCCAAACTGCTTGATGTTTTCAGCCTTACACAGAATTGCAAGGTAGATTGATGTCAATGTGGAACGTAACTGCACTGGAATGTTTCCCAACACCCAATAGACAGCTGTGACTTTGTGCTTTTTTCGAGATGTCCCAAGAGGATTACATACCTTATCAATGTCATCAATGTACAGGATGAGACTCACTCTGTTCTCCTCTACAGAGAAAAAAATCTTTTTTTTTGATAGTGAGATCCATCACGAAATGTCTGATACTTAGTCATTTTCAGATTTGTTTTCACCTTCAAATGTGTTTTCTTGAAAATACTTACTTAGGACCTGCACCAAGGAGGGTAATATTGGGACATACTTGAAGGTTTTGCCCTCTTTTTTTATCAAGTATGTGTTCTTCTGTTGTATGACGTTGTGAAAGGGCCACCTGTCCCCAAGGCAGTACTTATAGGGTGTGTCTCATAAATATTTTTCACTAAATCTGAGATAATGGCTGGATCCAGATCACAGTTATGGCTTTTCAAGGTGGACACCACCACATCTCTTAAAAGTGGACCAGATGCAGAGGTGGATATAAACTGAAGCTCATCTACTATTTCATCAATGCATTTATTTGGGACATTGAACATGCTTTCCAACTTTAAAAAGAGATGGCCAAATTTCTCCTTTATATCTTGAGACAACTCCTGTGGTTCCCCATCCCAAAGCTCTAAGCTCTCTTCCACACAGGTCTCATCCTGAGCAAACATGGGTTCATATGGTTGGCTTTTTAATACTTCAGTTTTAAAATCCTCAAGGGTGTGTGACTGGTGTTTTCTGTGTCTATGTGTAGCAAAGGTGGAATAAATATTTGTACTGAAGTTGCAGTTTTTGAAAATACATGCAACTGCTTCAAACTTCCGTAAGTGGCTGCCAAGATGCTCAAAATACTGCTTCTCTGAATAAAAAAAAACAGAGCAGCAAAGTAGACAAGTAAATGAAAGAGGTCCACTTTGTGTGACCATCTCCACATGGTGTCGAGACAAATGGGTCTGAAGGGCATTAAATGTTTTAAACAAGCAAGGGCAATCAGTGGGAAGACAAGGGACTGACTGGCTGCGACCACCATTTCCATGCTTTAGTCTGTAGTGTTTTAACAATCCCAACCTGCCACAGATAAAGAAATTATGTGACAAGTTAAACCTAATCATTACTAATTTGATCTTACCTTGTGTCAGCTGTGGAGTCCAAATTAGCAGTCAGAAGGTCTTATGTTATGTTAAAAAAAAAAAAAGGTTATCTATATGCTTTTCAACTAATTTCTACTAAGGCCCAATCCCATTACCCCTTCCCCTCCGTTTTGCGCGTTCACATGTAGGGGTAGGGGTGTCCCAATTCACGTCGGCGGAGGGGTAGGGCTAAGGGGAAGGGCTTTGTAGCCCTACAAACGGATGGCTTCGGCCAGGCAGACTCCGTTCGAAGGGGTATGATATATTTCCCAGAGTACAACGTGACTACCGGGAGAACTCGAGTGTTTTTAAACATGGCAGAACCAGCAAAGAGAGCACCACACAAGTTCCTCTATTTTTTTGCCATAATTTAACTGTTTTAACCGTTTTAGGTTGTGATAACTGGTGTATTGTGTGAGTTTAACATGGTGGCAATGTGTAGTTGTTTTCTGTTATAAACGCACATGGGAAAAGTCGCTATTACTATGGAGTAATCGGTCAATGCATGTGAAGGTGCTGCGACAGTCGCAAAACAACAAACTTGTCGTTTTTGAAATTGTAACTCGAGTATTTACAAGCAATGTAGTTGGTTAACCATAGAGAAGTTCCTTTTGAGCGTCATTTCGCTACCTATTATCACAAGTATTCATATACGTGACTGTGATTCACAGGGACTCAAGCTGAAACAAAGGCCCTGATCCGGTTTCGCGCCGAGAACGAAACCCGTTTCCTCAAATCGAAAGCCTCGGCCAAACAACAGTGGGAGTGAGTAATTTATTTTAGGTCATAGGTCGCTCACAATGGTTTGTTTTAGTGCATTTAAGGCGTTAACTGACGTTATTTACAACACAGGAAGCTGATAAAGGAGCTGGGGTTGCAAGGGGAAGGTGTCCTCCCAGCAGGTCTCCAAAAAGCGGGAGAATCTGAAAAAGAAGTACAAGGTAAACAGGAAGTAATGTCCTTTAAGTAGATGAATACTATGTGCTCTTGAAATATCGTCAGTGAGCAATGAAATGCATTTATAATTGCCATTGAGTTTTAATTGTTTTGCTTCCTACAGCAGCTGAGAACTCCCTCCACTGGGGATGGGACTAATGAAGGCCAGGAGACCGCCACGACGTGGCAATATTATGAGGCCATGCACGCGGTGCTGGGAGCAAGAGCAGCTATGGACCCTCCGCTCTTGGTGGAAGCATGTGCAGAGGAGGATGTATGTTTTTATGCAGCCATGTATTATTTATGTATCCATTGGTCTTTAAGAATGAATGTGCATGGTATGTTTTTTAAAAATACATACATGTATTGTACACACAGCCACCACTACCTAATTCTGTAACACCTTTTTTGTCAATGGATGAAAGTGCATGCTATAATGTCATGTTGTGTCTTGTTCCCCCAGAACAATGCTGAGCCCAGCACCTCCGATGCGCCATGCCTGCTGCGGTCACCTCACCATGCTCTCGTTCTCCACCATCCCCATCCCCATCCCCAAAAAGAAGTAGGAAGTCCAATCCTGTAATGGATTTCCTGCTTCAGGAGAGACTGAAAGAGCAGAAGCGCCATGAAGAGATGGAGCAGAAGACGGAGCGCTTTTTATCTCTGTTTGAGCGGATGATTGACAAACTGTAAGGTGAGTTGATGCGCCATGCACCTATTGTACACACAGCCACCACTACTGCATTCTGAAACACCTTTTTTTATTTTTTACAATGGATGAAAGCGCATGCTATGATGTCATGTCGTGTCTTGTTCCCCCAGAACATCACTGAGCCCAGCACCTCCGATGTGCCATGCACCTTCGCTGTTCCTGCTCCGGTCACCCCACCATCTTGTTCTCCCCACCATCTCGTTCTTCATGATTGCACTGTTGCCCATTTGTATTGTTATTTTATTGCACTGTTGTCTTTTTATGTTATTTTCATTTCTGTTTATATTCCATATCAATATTTGCACCACCAGACACTTTAATCTGTTATTTGCACTATTCCTAATAAAATAAATTAAGGACAAAAGGTTTGTGAGCATTTGTTATCACATCAACATCATATGAACGACTGGAACGGATATTGGTATGAAGAGATTTATTATACAAGGGATAACAAAAAAATTGGGGTACATTCTCAAACAAAAAAATAACATCTTAACAGTTCAGCATTTAAGTCACAAAAATATATATACATCGCACAGCTCTACAGTGAGACCTAGGCTGCTAATCTGTCCCTTGTTGCATTTCCAGGCCCAGCATAAAAAATCTAAAAAGATTTTTAAAAAGCCAGCATTAAAAAAGCCACCAAAACCTATATGCATTGCACATCAATACTGTGACACCAGGGCTGCCAATCTGTCCCGCATTGCATTTTCACTCGCCTCATTAACTGCTAGGGCCTCTCGGGGAGGTTGGGGATCCAGGTTGTCCTCTGCCACATCCTCATCTGGCTCAAGCAGGTCCCCATTGTCCAGACACACATTGTAGAGAAAGGCACAGGATGCAATAACCTGAGGAGCCTTGAAAAGGGTACACTGCCACCTTGTCTTCATTACCCCAAAGGCTCGCTCAATTATACTACGACCCTTGGCATGGTAGTAGTTGTAGCGCCCCTGTATTGGTCCATTGACTGGTTCCTTGTACAGAGGTATGAGGCTGATGGGTGTGTCTAGACATGGGTAGCCACCATCCCCAAGGAGAACGTAGCCTGGTGGAGGGTACCGCCTCGCCTTGTAGCAGGTGCTGTTTTTCATGACCCTCGAGTCACGAACGGAACCCGGGTAACCAACAAAGATGTCCAGGAATCTTCCAGTGGAATCACAAATTGCCTGCATGTTGATTGAATAAAAGCCTTTGTAGTTCAGATAGTCAATTCGGTGCCGTGTTGGTGGCTTGATTCTAATGTGGCTACCGTCTATTGCACCCACCACATTTCTGAATGCAGGGCTCCCAGATAGCAGGACAAATCCTTGGCCAACTGCATCCAGCTCTCCAGCCTGGGGGAATGCAATGGCACACCACAATGTAAGAGAGTCCATGTGCCAACCAGTATATATAGATCAGGACCTCCAGTTGCCCGCCCCAACCATGGTCCTGCTCTCTCTGTAGTAACCTTTGGACAGCGTTTACGGCTCTTCTGATGAGGCGAAAGTCCTGCTTTAAGTCCGCCTCAACATTGAACCACAACCTTAGAACAGGCATGTTGTGATCCAATGGGCAATAATTTGTAGGATGACCCGTCTGCTGGAAAGAAAAACGTGGAAAGATCAGGCTTTCATCCTCCCAAACCAACACATTGATAGCACACACAATGCAGTGCATTTATTTATGTCATCAAATCTGAACCTGGTACAAAGAAAACCGCTTCAAAAACGCATGAGCTGCATGTTTATCCCAAACGGAACAAGGCGAGTAACAAAGGCTAAACGTTAGCTTATGCTTTCAGCTAGGTTAGCCAGGTTAGGATACTACTCCAATCAGCAAATCAGCAAATCCAACGAGACAAGCAAATTGTTTCTATATCACACAATATCACAAATGTACAGTTAGAAGCACTTTCAAACACACACACACATTATCATATTCACACGCCAGCTCTGGAAGCTACCAGCTGCTCACTCACACGCGTTATTTGCATTAATTTATTATTCTACATACCGTAACAAGATCCAGCAATGCTCCCAGATGTCGAAGACGCCTTCGCCTGATGGCACTCCGTCGATTCGACGCAGATATTTCTAAAAATATCCGAATAGCCCAGGACAGCGCGAACACCACAGCAGCACGCATGTTTGTTTACTTCTGGCTAAAGCTGTCGCTTTTGGTTACGTAACAACTGACGGCGCGGACTTATGACGTACTTGAGTGTGAAAGGGTTGTCCCAAATCGAAGGGTTACGTTTTCACCTCTCACCCCTACCCCTACGATTGAAGGGGTAGGGGTAGGGCTAAGGGGTAGGGGTAGGGTTAGAAAAATAGAAATGGGATTGGGCCTAATTCAAGGATGCACATTGATATTTCATTTTTTTAATTTAAAGGATAAGACCGGTTTTTTGACATTGGGCCCTTGATTTCACATTATAACATGATGTTCTACTCACCCCTGCTTGTTGTTGGTCATTTGGAGCTGTTCCGAAGATATTCGAGAGGCGTCTGGCTGCTCTCTTGAGATATTCGGCCATGAAACGGTTTCCTATGGGCAAGCTTATACAGGCACAAACTATGCTGTTTATAATTTATTAATTACTGTACACTAGCACTGATAACGTGGAGATGCGTCGCTTACTTAAAAAAATCCGGGTTACTAATTTTGAATTTTAGCCGAATGAATAAATAGGCAGCAGGTCTGTGGGCTGTCTGTGGTAGTAGCACGACGAGGACGTCAGTAACACCCACTTTACGACAAAAAAATCAAAATCACATCTGAGTGACTTCAAACTGACGTTTTGTAACATCAGCTGATAAGACGCAGCACTTTCACATTGCGCCGCTAATATCACCTGTTCAGTTGGAGCCGTTAAGATACTCTAAGCCGTTAGCCTGAAACTTGTTACTGTAGTAACATGGAGAAGCAGCATTTAGCTGTTATGCTGCCAACAAGTGGAACAAACTGCCAGTGGAGATTAAACTTTCACCAAATGGAGACATTTTTAAATCCAGGTTAAAGACATTACTGTTCTCATGTGTCTATGCATGAAATATCTTTTAACTTATCTAGACAGTTGCCTGTTTTTAAATTCATTTAAATGATTTTATTTGTTTCTCTTTATATTCTTTTATGTATTTTTAATGCTTCTTGCACTCCCTGCTGCAATGCTTTTATTTTATGTAAAGCACTTTGAACTGTTTGTACATGAAATGTGCTATATAAATAAATTTGATTTGATTTGATTTGATAGTAACGTCAGTTAGCCTACCTGTCTGAGGATTAACGTTGTTAATGTTGACATCACATGGCGCTGTTTACATTAGTTTTTCGGGCTCCGCTGTGTTTTTCTGAGCAAGTTCTGCCTCAGATGATGTAGATTTCTGTTTTAACCTGCTGTCTGTGATTGTTTCCTAAAACGTAATATCACTGTTAGCGTGTCTGTGTTATGCTAGCGGGAGGTGCAGAGAGCTACAGGTGTGTTCAGGTCGTCCTGCAGTAAGCACCGCTGCAGACGTTGGTTGAACATACATCGCTGTAAATGTGTGTTGGATTTGCAGGAATCAATTATATATATATATATATATATATATATATATATATTCATACATAAATATTTATTTATTTATTTATTTTGAAGACGTTAGTTAAGACTGCAGGTGTGTGTTGCTTGGGTGGTCGCAGAGTGCTGGACATACCTCGTGCCAGCAAAGTTAGTTAGCTAGCTAGCAGGAAAATACACTATTTGCCAGCACCGCAGCCGTTGCTGCTTTCAGTGCGGAGAAACTACTTAAGTAGGGTGAGCCAACAGGAACGTACAAAGTTTGTTTGGCTTAAAACTTACCTTCATAGTTCCATATTCACGTTCTTCCCCGTCTCAGTCAATAAAGTCCGCCAACCCAGTTGAAATGTGGACCATGGACGTACGGTACGTGTCTGACGAAAGACCGCTCAAATGTTCAAATGTGGGGCGGGACTTCGACGTCATGCTCGAATGCAGAGAAGGTTGTCAGATTCACTGATATCACTCAATTACATTTTACTTGGAAATATCAACTAATTAAGCCAATGAACTGGTTTAGTGAATATTACTTAGATCGAATGATTGAATTTACATATAAAACTGAGGACACATAATTACAAACAATCACCAAGTAATGCACTACATGAAAAACTGCTATTTTAAAGTAAAACCACACATATCAAACAGGTCTCTAAAGTGGCTTTCTTTCATTAGAGTAATTTTTCCAAAATCACAAGTTTCCTATCTCAAAGTGATGCTGAGCAGCTGTTCCATGCATTTACCCCTTCAAGGCTGGACTACTAGAGAGTCAGTTTTAGTTGGATGTCCAAACAATTTCCTGGAAATCTTTTAGCCAATCCCAAACCCTGCGGCAAGAGTAGCTTCAGGAAACATAGCATTTCCCCCATTTTGGCCTTGCTACATTAACAAAAAACAAATCCTTCTTAGGTGCTGTTTACACATACCCGGGTATTTTGATAAACACATATTTTCTAACCTTCGTTTGCAAAAAAAACTAGGTGCACACAGCCCCGTTTTTAAAAAAAACCACGTCTACATTGATCCGCATAAATACGCTATCAGGAGCTGTTAAATTACGCCAAGCCTGACGGTGGCAGTGTTAGAACAATGAGAATTCCACACAAGCCAATCAGTAGCCTAATAGAGAACCGCTGACAGGAAGAACTTCCGGATCCTTTTCAAGAAGAAAATATGGCGCCAGGCTCATGTGTGTGGACTGATAGCGAGACTGAGCTACAGAAGCTCCGCAATTGCTGCCCTCCGCCCGCGCCCTAATGCGCCTTTGTTGTTCAATACATTGTATGACTGTAATTTTCAAAATCACACAAGCGAGTATAGCTCTCAACAACAGAAATGCTGCTAGTACCGCCATGCTTGCCAGATAAACAATGAATGGCGTTGTCACGCTAGCGTCCTGCCATTATGGCGGTTAGGGGCGGGGCTCTGTACTATGACGACAACTCCGCATTCCATTCTGAAAACTCCGTTTTCGTCTCTTTCAACCAGTTTACACACAAACGCTAAACGGAGTTTTAAAAAAATCTCCACTTTTGCCGGAGGTTTTTTTTAGCTTCGTTTTCGGAGGAAAAAACTCCGTTTGTGTATAAACGAAAGGCACAAACGAAGGGAAAGGTCTTCGTTTATCAAAATACCCGGGTATGTGTAAACAGCACCTTAATGACTACAGACCAGTTGCCCTAACATCCCACATGATGAAACACTGGAGAGTATGTTATTGGCTAACATAAGTAAGCAAGTGAACTGCGCCGATTACAGTTTGCTTATCGTCCTGGGGTTGGTGTTGAAGATGCCATCGTCTACCTGCTTCATGAAACATGCTAGCTTTCTTGTCTGTAATCATAGATATTAAAATACACAGTATATTCCATGTTCATGCCAGGAAGATACTTGTAGTAAAATGTCAGACACTCCTGAAGCGGACTATACCATTTCATTTTCTGTCTGCCTGTCACTGGCCTACGTCCAAGTTGGTGCGTGCACGAAAAAAAATTTGTGCTACAGTGCTGCATTGCAAGTAGCTGCAGATGAATGTCAGTAGCTATCTAACTGGTTTATTACACTTAAGTTTCTCACTTTCGGAGTTTCAGAATTATATTGTGTCAGGTGACTTCAGACAAACGCTAACGTGCGTTTATGGCTTTCCATCTAAATGGAAAATCTCATAATATGAATGTTAGCTTACATGTTAATACATGTTAGCTTTGTGCCCTGTGCACGTCACTTTAGTAACCTGCAGGCGTGCACTGTGGTGAAGTTGTAAACAATGCCTAAAGCCTGCTATGTTGCCAGGTTTGACAGTTGCCCCCTTTTCGAAACCACATTAATTTGAATTGACAGGAGAAATACAATATGGATGTTTGCGTGTTTGCGTTGCACATCATATTAAACTATTATATAATATTGTTTCATTTTAATAGGCTTTTGCCTTTTTGATAGTAGCTTTTAAAATAATCAACCCCTTGCAGTAGTTTTCACTCAGGTATGCAGGAGTTTAATCTATTTGGGTTGTTGAACAATTAACATCCATGTGTACTGAAAGCTGATTAATTGTAGTCGTTGTATTAGTTCAAACGTCCAACTACTTTATTGGACTCAGTTTAAATTTAATTTACAGAGACAACATGAGCAAGCGGAAAGGGGGAGACACCAGGCACTATTTTGGTGCCAAAAGAAGAGTAAGCTTAATCTTAGGACCTAATAATGCAGCCTGTTCTGTGGTTGTTATGTATGTTTAATACTGAGCATTTTAGCATGAATAATGGTGAATTTTACATGTGCTGTTGTATTAAGGAGACAGGAGAAGTGGTTATGAGTGAGCAGGTGGGCCTACAATACTTTGTTGGTGACTGCTGACTGAAAAAGTTGTTTGTGTGGTACATTATGTTCCCAATGAACTGTAAAATGGTGTAAAATTTGGTTTATCATCATCTGCAGACATTTAGTTGAAGAATCAAGATACTGTAAGGATTGTAAGACTTCTGTTAACTGAAGCATGTGCATGCGCTGCACTGGGTTTCATTTACACCCTGGAGAAAATGTTGACACCCCCCCCCCAATTGTCACTGTATAATTCGGACACTGATCTAGACAAATGGTAAATGGACTGTATTTGTATTGTGCTTTTCTAGTCTATCTGACCTTTCAAAGTGCTTTCACATCACATGCCACATTCATCCATTCACTCACACACGTATATATACAGAGTGCTTTGTTGTAAGCACTCACACACATTCATACACCTCATCGATTCAGTGTCTGGGGTTCAGTGTCCTCGACATGTGGCCCAGAGAAGCCGGAAGTCGAACCACTGACCTTCCAAGACATAAGATGGCACCTCGTGGGTGGCCGCTCGTTACAGCAGTTCAGAACTTTTCTTACCTCTTTTTAGTGTTTTAGTGTACTTTTTGTTGCTATTTTCTGTCACATCGACACTTTAAGCAAGTGTGCAGCTATGTATGTTCACATTGTTCCATTCGTAGTTTGCCTGTTGCTGTTTTCTGAACTTTTTGGTGCGGCTGCGGGAAACACATCCAACCACGACTCCATTGTTTTCACTCGGGATGAGCTGTTAGGCCTGCGCCACACAAGCCTTCTCTGTGTGGAGAGGCCAGAGATCCCCGAGGAGCTATGGAGAAGGAGAAGAGGATGCAGAGCAGGAGTGAAGCGCAAAAAAGACGGTATAAACCATGTTTACCGCCTGTCATCGTGGGGAACGTAAGATTTCTCCCCAACAAGATGGAAGAGCTCCCACGTCTGCAAATCTGGATGGATTCCAACTCACATGAGCGGACAGGAGTGCAACGGAGAGCGGTAAGAAGAAGGGAGGGGGGATCGTTGTGTTTGTGAACACTAGATCGTGCCACCTGGGACACATCAGTGTGAAGGAACAACTCTGCACCAGAGACTTGGAGCTGTTAGCAGTCAACATGCAGCCATACTACCTCCCGAGGGAGTTTTTTCACATGTTATTGCGTTGACTGTGTAACTAAATTCCCCCCTCAGCTACAGATCAGATACACACTGCCGTCCATCAGTTTCAAAACCAGCACCCCCAATCCCTACTCCTCATCTCCGGTGACTTTAATCATGCCTCTCTGTCCCCTGCCCTTCCCCACTTTCACCCAATATGAGAAATGTCACACCAGAGACGATAAAACTTTGGACCTATCGTATGCAAACATCTAGGATTAAGGCCGCATCAGGAAAGGTCACTGATGATCCTGATGCAATCAATTTTCTGGGACTTCTACCAAACATTATACCGAGAAATTGACCCAGGAGATAACAACATTTACCAGTTTCTTAGTAACAGTAGCCTTCCAAATTTGCATCACAAACAGGATATGGCTTTGGATTCACCTCTCTGAATAGAGCACTCCATTAAGCCCTCCATCATATGCCTTGAAATAAAGCCCCAGGTCCAGACGGTTTTCCAGCAGAATTCTACAAAGAATTTTGGTGTCCATTGTCTCCAACATTTTATAGAATGATATTACAAATTAAGAAGAATAATGTACAACCTCCGACTTGAACTCCGTGAACATCATCCTACTTTGAAGCCAGGCAAAGTCCCCACACTCCCATCCACCTACTGCCCAATATCCTTACTAAACGTAGACCTAAAAATAATCCCTAAAGCCTTTGCTAGAAGATTAGAAAAAATAACCGCCTTCATTATACATCCTGACCAAACAGGTTTCATAAAGGGTAGACATTATTCCACTAACACACACAGACTAATTAACTTCATAGACTACTCTACTAGTAACATATGCTCTCAAGAACAGAAAAAGGTGGGTTTTTTTTTTTTTGCCATTACGGGTCTTCTTTAAATCATCACTTGAAAATCACCATTTTTTCTTTTAGTTACTTTATCATGGCTAAAGTGTCACAGCCACAGCTGCTTCTCCAGGGCCTGCTTAATGTTCTTTCTTTTCCTGGTTTTTCCATCTACCAGCAGGAGGAGGGGATGCCATCCTGCCCTGACACACCAGTTTTCTATTGTTTCTTAATTATCTTCCATCTATAAATACTTGGTTTGCTTTCCCCTTTCTTTGCCAGATAGTTAGCATTAACAGTGGTTATTCTGGAGTTCATGGTTAAACTATTGTCTTGTGTTTTTTGGATTAAGTCTTGGATTACGCTTTACATTTTGGATATATCCTTAAGCGTTTATTTGGATTACCTGTGCCTGAGCTCACCTATGAGTTTGTTGCCTACCTGCTTCAGTCTACTCCACAGGTGATGTTTGTGAGTGCAAGTCCTAAATAAATAACTAAATTACTGAGATATCTTTTCCTAGAAACTTTGCATAGTGATGAACCTGGAGACAAGGATGAAGGCCCATCATCTTCAATACAGCATTCAACAGGTAAATAAACCACAAACCAATTAAATATATAGTGCTAAATGTGTGCTTAAACACAATATGAGACAACAAGATTAAAGATATGCCTTATTTATGAATGTATTAATGGAATATTTCTTTGTGTGCTCAGATATTCCCTCCAGTGAGGCAGACAACCAGTCAGATCATCAAGATGTGGACCCACAGGAGTTTGTATGTAAGTTGCAGTGGCAGTGACACAGAAGAGGCTCCATATTCTTCACTCCTACACCATCCCAAACACCAGGTATTTCAATTCTAGTTTTGCTTTAAGATTAGGAAAGCTTCCACAAAAATGAAGGCTGAAGTAGGTTAGTGCATTATTTAATCGGAGACCCGGGATTAGCTCACAACATTTGGAATTCAACGTTGTTGCATCATATATTGGTTGTTATATATAATCAACAAATATTAAAAGTTATTCCTTTTTTTCCTCAGACATATCCTGGTGCCCAGCAGATGGACCAACATGGCCATACCTGAGGGTGTATCCAAGGACTGTGCAGGGGGGGAGGAAAAGGTCATTTAACAGCTCGTGGTACATGCATTTCCCATAGTACTCACAATGTGAGGACTCCGCTTATTGCTTTGCATGTAGACACTTTAGCTTGCCCAACACTCCAGAAACACCTTTTGCATCAAAAGCAGGATACTCCTATTGGAAAAAGGCCATGTATAAAGATGGGGGGCTTTAAATGGCATGAGTATTCAGAGGGGCATGTTAATGCCATGTTTGCGTAGAGCGAATACAAGAAGAATATTGTTAAAGATTCTTCTATTCGTTGACGAAAATAGGATGTACATAAAGACAGTAGCAGAGGTGCTTCGTCCGCTGGTTGCAAAATAAATGAATGGTGCAGGAAATGCCAAGTACATCAGTAACACTATTCAAAATGAAGTTTTGGAATGCCTGTCAGATATGGTCCGCGAAGAAATAATAAAGGAAGTAAAAGAAAGCAAGGTTTTTTCTGTTATTGCAGATGAAACAAAAGATCTTAAAGAAAAAGGAGCAACTGTCATTAGTACTAAGGTACTATTACAGTGGTGCAGTTCATGAGAGCTTTTTAGATTTCCAGAGAGCCAGTGAATTGGACGCAGCAGGAGTCAGTCAAAAGATTGCACAGTGTCTGGAAAGGTATGGTCTTGAATAAAAGTCAAATCTTGTAGGTCAAGGTTATGATGGGGCAGCAGTGATGTCAGGGAGGTGCAGTGGGGTTGCAGCCAGGATCAAAGCAGAGGCTAAACATGCTTTTTACATTCATTGCAATGCACTGCACGAAAAGAGGGATTTGTGTCACTGTGGACGGCAGTGAACTTCCGCGAATTTGCCTAATTTTCGGACGCACCTGGGCGCTAGCAGGCAGACAAACTTTAAGTTTGTTGAGCGACAAAATCGTCGGAAACGAACCCGACTCGCGGCGGGCTCTCACAGCGGGGTGCTAATGGCCCAGCGATTAGCACCCCGCTGTGAGAGTGCCTGGACCTCTCACTGGCCTCGCTGGTATTGGACAAAAAAGGCACGTGATTACATAAAAAAAGCTCCTGTAAAGCTGTCCGCCCATTGGCCAATAAGGTTAATATATGCATACTTTATATGGGCATATCATTCAGTAATTATGATTAATAATTGTGATTATGATTACTAATATTCCTGGGATGTTTGTGTACTTCATATATTCACGTCATTCTTATAAGCTGCACTATGACTAGGCTAATGCAGGCATGAATGACGTGAATCTATTGAGAATGAAAAAGAAAACTTTTTTTTTTTTTTTAAAGCGCTTTTATTGCCACACCACACAATGTACATAGCTTACATTGTAATAAGAACCATGTTGATAATAAAGAATTGAAAACTATATACACACACTGCTGTAGCCTACAATATACACAATAAGCCTAAACGCCGCCGTTTGGAATCCGCATTCTCCGCATTACTCCGGTCCCTGCAGAGTCTGCGGAGTTGTCAGACGTCCTCATCCTGGATCAGAAGCTGGCTTCTGGGAGCTGTTGGAATAACCAATAAATAATCCATGCACAGCATATTGACAACTTGTCTATAAAGTAACGAAAGTCATATTGACAGCGTATATGTTCTTACTCTCTTTCACTCTTCTGTGGTGAGACTGTGAGTATTTCGGGTTGGCTTCAAGACGCGCCTGTAGCACAGCACACAGGTCCGTCACGCAGCTAAAAAAAAACAAACAAGAGGAATGAATAAAATGACCAGTGCTTAAAAGTATCAGTACCAGCCGTGGTAAAAGTCAGCGCCGCTCACCCTCGATAGTGTCCCCGTCTGCCTCTCTGAAGTTCGGACTGTTTGACACCGCCTCCTTCAAGCGACTCGTTACATCCATATTGTGAGGTGACAGTAGCCTGTAAAAACAACAGGCCTATGGTTAATAAAAAAAAACTGCATTAACGTAACGTAACATCGGGTCCAACTCAACTAGATATTGGGAGAACATTCACTTATTCTTACCCTTGACCTGGATTATAATGCCACGGTGAGTTATGCAGGCGGCGAACTGCTTCCTATAAATTGAAAACACGAAATTAATTTTTTTTAAATAAAGCAACTCACACTGGTTTTCACGTGATGGACACAATTAAGTTGAGTTTAGCCTAAAGCCACAGTCAATAACCTACTCTTACCGCGATTTTCGGATTCTGTATCCGCCTTCTCTTGGGGGTGCGCTCTTCACCTTCTCTGGAATGTAACTCCAGTCCGTTCTCGACGGCCATCTTACCTCCAACCTAGCGAATCTCTGGTCGATTCCCTCCAGAACCCTCTGGCCACCATACGAGAAATCCCGGTCATAGCATTCAACAGGACTTTCATTTTATCTGCCTGTAAGCAAGTGAGTAAGTAAGTTTAATACACAGCACATTTAAAATCAGCGAGAACTGTCCCAAGTGCTGTACAGTGTCAACAAGACTAAAATTAAACAATCAAATGGTCATGTGCAAGTAGAAAAAAACACACAAACCTGTAGACCCGCAGAGAGTTGCTGGGGAGTTGAAAGCTAGTCGTCTTCCAGCCACAAACCAGGTCAGTTTTCACAGTACGGGACTCTGTCTGCCTTTCTGCCGCCAGATCTGCTCCTTAAACTTTTTGTTTACACTGCACGACACAATGTTTCTCATACGTGATTGAACGAGAGCTTATGCGAGCCGTTAAGCTCCACCAATCATATGCGTATACGTCATTACACGGAATACTCGCGAGACAACCTCCCGTCCTTTTGCTATTTAATGTTGTCTGACCACAGCTGGCAATTTGCACTGTTTTGACACAAAAATGGACTCTGCAAGGAGAAAGAAAAGACCTCGGCGATATCGTGACCATTGTGACACCGAATTAAGCCATACACAATAAAACACTGAGCGCACTACTGCACATTATGTATACAGGCCAGATTTCTATATTTTTATTTCTATATTTCTATTTTATTTAAGAAACCTTTTAGAATATTGCTGTTGCATGCTTATTTTATCTTTATCTTATCTTTATTATTATACATTTGGACATCCAGTGCGGGCAACAAAGAAAATAATTTCATTGTTCAGGGAAACACGTTTCTAACTGCACACATGACAATAAACCTTTGAAACCTTGAATCCTTGAATCTTGCCCACAAAAAGCGGTATTACAAAAGAGGTGTTTGGGAGAAAAAAAACCAGATATGCATCACCTGTCACCAGCAGACAGCGTGCACCTCTTCTTTTTCAAGACAACACAGCAACAAACTTGGCTGGAGTTGGAGGTGATAGTGAACGTGTAGAAACAGGCCTGCCCACCCCCCACCTCACCTCACCTCACCCCACCCCACTTGAAAATGACTGTGGCAGCTCCTGACCTGATCACTGGCATTTACATATTAAAGGCTCTCCTAAGTAGGGGAGGGGAGGGGGGCATGGGGGAGCAGTTGCCAGGTCAATTTGCGACAATTTGGGCCAAGTTTTCACTTTTACCACCGCAAATGCAGGGGCTCAACGTATGCGGACATGTAAGGGGCCACATACATCCGCAAATCCCTCTTTTCATGCAGTGATGCTCACTGCCTCAACCTTGTGATTGTTGATTCAGTTAAGGCTGTGTATATGTCTGGCTCATACATTCATGAAAGGTGGTTGTCAGTTCAGAAGGACATGTATAAAGCTGCACACAGAGAGCTACAGAGATTGAAAAGAGTTGAAAAAAGATCACAATGCGGGAGCTCCAGACTTGGTGGGTATCTTGTAGAGTCCACTGCCGTTCATCGTAGGTGCAAGGATGGAGACAAAGATAAGTTCAGGACGGGTGTATTTTACCCAATCCTTGACCATATGAACGCAGAACTTGTGAGGCAGTTCAGTAAAAACAATTGCGATATCATGAGGGGTATACAAGCACTCAACCCCAAGGGTAAAAGCTTTTTGGAGGAAGCAACGGTTTTATGTTTTGGCTGTCTGTATGACTGTGATGTTGAAGACCTAAGACATGAGATGTATCAGGCAAAGGTGGTTGTTCAGAGGAAGGCACAGTGCGGGACTGAAATGTCCAGTATTTTGGATTTAACGACTTTCCTGGAACCATACGGAGAGGTGTTTGATCAGCTTTTTCGCTTGTGTCGGATAGCTCTGGCCTTTCCCGTGAGCAGTGCTAGTTGTGAGCGCAGCTTCTCAGCACTAAAGCTTATAAAAAATCATTTGCGAACAACAATGAATGATGACCGGCTTATTAACCTCGGAGTGCTCAGTATTGAGAGGAGGACAAGGTTGTTGAACCTAGACGACTTTGTTGGACGCTTTGCTCATAGTCACCGAAACAGGCGTATACAGCTATTATAAGTCCGCATTGGTGAATGAAGTATACTGAAAAATGTAGAAGTTAAGTACTCATTGTGCTAATTGTGCAGTAAGATTCTCTGTCAGTGAGTGGAAAAAAGTTTCAGGACACTTTTAAAAATGTACACAATCTCACTGGTGGTAAAATGTGTCTCCTCAGGTGTGTCTCCTGTGTTTTGTCTCTGAGGAACTTTCAAATGTGCTGGCTTTATAGAGACACCAAGTACAGCAACAACAAAAAAAGCATGACCCTCAGTAGTGGAACACTGGGCTAATATACCATTTTGGTTTCTAAACACTGTATGCCATGCTGTTTTATGTGTAATGTACCATTTTAAATTGCACACACCGAAATCCTGGAGAGACAGGATTGGAGATTCTTATTTTCTTATTTAATTTCTTTTATGCCATATTAATGGTATCTCATTTACAACTCACATACTTAAATGAATTTTGTGTAAATAAACAGTCATATTATTCATATTGTAGTCTACTGGTTTTTATTACCATCACCTAAAGTCGAGGACTATCGTAGGATGTTATAAACCTTTTCTATATGTCAATACAATATGCCACCCCTCTAAATTGTGACCCCCCCCCCCAGAAAAAAAAAAACCTAGACCCTGCACAGTTGGCATTTTTCTTTTTCAGCTTTTCTTCCTGCTTTGGCTGCAACAGGTGTGTTACTTTTTAGACAGTTCAAATTATATTATAATGATTGGTCAACTGATGAAAATGCTGTCTGTTTTACACAAGGCAAGTTTATTTGTAGAGCACAATTTGCACAGAAGACAATTCAAAGTGCTTTACAGCTACATAAAATTACAAGAAGGCAAATAAAATCATTCCAAAAAAACGTAAAAAATAATCATTAATTAAATCAAAAGCGAAGAGTGCAGATAAAATACTTTCAGGTGTCATGCAGAGCTAAATAGAACTGTTTTCAGCCTGGATTTAAACATTGTCAGAGTTGAGGCCTGCCTCACATCTTCTGGAAGGCTGTTCCAGATGTTAGGAGCATCAAAGTGAAACACAGCCTCACCTTGTTTAGTCCTGACTCTGGGCACCAGCAGGAGACCCCTCCCTGAGGTTCTCAGAGCCCGAGTTGGTTCATATGGCTCTAACACAGAGATATACTTTGGCGCTACACCATGAAGAAACTTAATAAAATAGAAGGATTTACAAGAAGTTCTCTCTATCTAAATAAACTTTATTTAACCTCGTATGTATGGGCACCACCTTCAAAGAAGGAAAAAGACAGAATCTTACGATTGTGGTATGTTAAGTTAATATTTCAATTAATAACCAGTCTCATCGCACTACTTCAGTGAATTCTTGTTTGGTTTGACACACATTACATCAAGAAAACATACAACACAACCTGTTAAATATATATATATATATATATGAACTATTTATTAAAACGATATGACCAAAGACATGAACCTTAAAACAAACAGGAGATATGCGTTGAATATGGGCGATTATATAAAACACTTCGTGAATTGAAGATAAAACATGGGGAATGGAGAGATACCGGATTTACTCAAATGGTCTAGGTTTGTTTACTATTTGCAGCTAAAGATTGACATCTTAAAGTCATTTATCATTTTAACAGTGAAAATCTCTCGACACCCATCGTATCCGTCTGAAAGGTAAAAACGGGCCTTACTTCATCGTTGACTCTTTAGCCCTGTTAGTCAGCTCTGAACACACCAGGTGGTAGCCAGCGGGGTCCAAGTGGGTTTCTCTTAATTCCGCGTCTCATGGCCCTCCTTAGTTGTGGGTGACCTTCGTGGGCTTTTCAACATGAGGAGACGGAAATGGATGGCACCGAGGACCTCACCGTACAGAATGACAAAATTGCCCAAGTGTCGGAGTTGGTTGGGTTGCTGACCAAATCTGATGAGGTGAACTCAAATTCACTAAATATTAACAAAAAGTTGAGAAGAATCAAGTCCAATTGGAGTGCTACCTGGAACTAGTACTTTGTAGAGATGGTGCTCTTTGGTGACAGGCTTTGTTAATTTCAAAAGTTGTAGAATACCAAGGCACTCATCTTCTTTGTAGTTAAAATGCTTTTATTTTATGGGCAAAACATGATTAAAACACTTCGACGCGTTTCGGCATGAAGCCTTCGTCAGGAAGTGAACAGTTTCTTGTGTGGAAAAACTGAATTAAAAGACACCCGTTCCATGAATGTTCTCAGGTGTGTGGATGGGACCAATTAGCCCATGGCAAACCACTTATTTACAAAGGTAACCCACAAAAAACAGAAAAACAAACAGAGATATCAATGGTGGTCAGCAGGGGGCCTCATTCTACAGTCTCTACAAATATAACAAAGTATTAGATAACATCAAAAAACAGACATGTAATACACATATAAAAATAAACATTTGTGCTTACAGAAAATGACAATATTCCAACTCATCATTTAAACCCGGATATAAAGTAGCTTTTAATTTAAAGATCCAGTAGCTCTCTCACTGGTTTAATTGTTTCAATCTATCGCCCCCTCTCATTGTTTGTGGTATATGATCAATACCTATAGCTTTTAAAATAGCAGGGTTACTATTGTGCTGGTCTTTGAAATGACGAGAATTTGTGCATCTTGGCTAGATCACACTTCTTCCCTGTCAGTGCTGTGTACGGTGGTGTGCGGATGTGCTTGTTAAAGCATCGGTTCCTGGTGTAGGCTGCTTCCTGAACGGCATAATGCAATAGGCTCTTAGGTAAGTTACTGCCAATAAGCTTACACCTTGCCATCTCGAAGAGAGTGCGCCCTTCCCTCTCAGCTATCCCGTTCTGGTGTGGGGAGTAAGGACAGGACGTCTCGTGTCTGATTTTGTTCTTTCGCAGGAGTGTCTTAAACTCTCTGCTTGTAAACTCGGTCCCTTATCTGACCGGACGCATTTCACACTGCCATAAGACGCTACGTCAGCCAGGAATTTTTCAGCAGCCTGTATGGCATCACTCTTTGCTTTGAGAAAGTATGTGAAAACTACTCCTGTGCACACATCTGTGAAAGATTGCATATACCTGTAACCATCAATTGAACCATTGGTCACTGGACCAGCTAGATCAGTATTCACCAGCTCAAGTGGTGTCTTCACCTTGTCAGTTGCATTTCTGTTTCTCGTCTGAGTAAACTTCCCCTCTATGCACACATGACATTCCTTGTCAGGCTTATGCTTTGCCCCTTTAATGTGCATGCCTACAGTTACATCCTGCAGTTTCAGTATGTCATCATAGTTACAATGCCCCATAATCTCGTGCCAGGTTTGGATGTCATGGCCAACATTGCACACATCATTCTCATCATACTCAGTTTGCAAGTAGTACATTCTGTCACACACTTGAATGTTAAACCTTGCACCATCAGGCGCCACAAGAACATCGTTACCTTCCTCGAAGAGTACCTTGGCACCGTGTGCAGTGGCACACTTCACGGAGAACAGTTCTTGTGGGAATGAAGGAATGTACAGGGCGTTCTTAAGAGTCACTGTACATCTTCGTCCGTCGCTGTCTGTGAGACATACCTGTGCGTCTCCTCTGCCTTCCGCCAACCCGAATGTCCGCCTCCCGTCGGCCAGCTCCATGCTGTGGCTCTCCAGCTTGAGCTGTCGAAGGACTTGAACCGGCTTCTGTCGTTCAGCATGTGGGATGTCGCGCCTGTGTCGACGATCAGCCCTTTTCCCTCAATCTGCCGCTGTTGCGCTGGCTTGCAGGTGTCCTTGGTCTCTGCCTGGAATGTGTAGTCGTCTCTTGCGGGTCCCCGCGCCTCCATCCGTCGTCCACCACTCGCTGCCCGACTGACACTGCTACCACCGCCGCTACCGCCTCTGCCGCCTCTGCCGCCTCTGCCGCTGCTGCCTCTGCCGCTGCTGCCACCGCCGCCGCTGCCGCCGCCGCCGCTGCCGCCGCTGCTGCCACCGCTGCTGCTACCGCCTCTGCTGTTGCTGTCACCGCCGCTGCTAGCATCGCCGTGATTTTCAGCTCGAGCACACCTGGAACTTTGCGCACGCTCTTTCTTCCTGCAGGCATTGTCGCTGTGGCTGGTGCTTTTGCAGGAACCGTACCAAACTTTCCTTGTGCATCCATCTTTTCGATGTCCCTTCTCTCCGCACCGCCAACACGTCATCTCTGTCGAAGATCCGCTGTTCTTTTTCTTCAGTGCTGTGTGGGCTTTCAGCACCCTTTCTCCCGCCATCTCGGCTACTGGCTCAGCATCCTCCGACGCCTCAAAGTTTCGTAGCTTCGCCTTGAACTCCGCCAGTTTCATTTCCGCTGAACTATGGGTTACCATCAGCGTAAACGGTTTGTACTTTTCTGGAAGTCCCCTCATAATCATCGCCATCATAAGACCCTCACTCGGTGTCTCGCCTGCACCTCTGAGTGCGCCGTTAAGATCTGCTCTGCCCGGATAATGTACTCAGTTACAGTTTTTGTATCCGCTTTCTTCAGCGAGGTCAATGTAATGTACATCGAAACAATCCGTGGCCTACCTTTGCCAATGTAGTGCTCTCTCAGCACTTGCAGACTCTCACGTCCAGAGGCGCACCTTGTCAACAGGCAAGGCAGGCAACTGCTTGGAGCCCTGAGCCACTAGGGGGCCCCAGAGAGCTGAGGTGCATTCAATCAAAGATTGTCTAGTTACTTTATAAACAGTGGCGAACGTTCGTGGTGAACATGTTTTCTTTGAACAGTTAAATTTAAATGATTTAGTCAAAGATTGTCTAGTTAACATGCCTTAAATGAACACAATTATTATTGGATGGCCAGCTACACCCGGTAGATAAATAGCAACAGGCGAATATCAAGTGCCAACGTAGATAACCTATCAAGGATCATAGAGCGCTACGCGACTGCATATCAAAATTCCAATTGGATTCGATGTTGATTGATTGACATTGGCTTTGCCCAGTCAAAATCCAGCCCGGATAACTTCACAGTTTCGAAAATGACAGTTAGTGACGTTGAATCGCAAAATAAGCTGATGGAAAATGAAGAGGACCTATCCGTCTGGCAGTGAAAAGAAGAAGAAGAAGCTAAAAGAAAGAAAGACAGTGGTAAGTGGAGCAGATAATGATTTAAGCATAACATTAACAGTAAATGACTGTTATTGAAAAATGATGCTACTTTGTCAAACTAAAGGAGAGACAGAATTGAATAGCAGCTAGCGTTAAGTGAATGCGTTGATGCAATGAAGAATGAAAGCTATATCAAGGAGAACAATTAAGAATCTCTTTCATATCTCTCCTCAGGATCATTACTTAAATTTATTACCACAACACAGACAGATAAAGCACCCCTCCAAAATGCTGACGATGAAAACCGTAAGTGTTCCACTTGAACTGTTAACTGTAGAAGCTAGTAACAGTGCTCCATACAGCTTTGCTCAGACCTTACCAAACACTCCATTCATTTTCCCATAGAGATTTTTTCTTACAAACCAGAAGTGTTAAAATGCTAACACGAAAAACTACAAGCTTCCACTTGACTACCACACTCTATAGAACTACACATTGTTTTTGTCATATTAGTTCCAGGAACATCCACCTCCAGTGGGATAGTGGCCACTCAACCTGGTGGTTGTCATGATGAGGTGATAGGTCAAAACCTATCTCAGGTCAACTATGTCTCAAGAGAGACTTTCAGGACTGGCTCTTATTTCAATAGAGTGTAGTGTACGAAGGTCTTTGGATCTGGAGGACATAGTATCAGCATTTGCACAAGCCAAGGCCCGTAAGCAGCATTTCTAAAAGCAGTGCATACTGTAAATTGGGGCTTATGAGGAACTTACTACTGTATATACTTTGTAAATATGTACTGTAAATATTTTGTAGAAAGTTTATATTGGGTTTTCAAAGTAATTTGCGGTATTTTATTCAATTTTTTTTATTTTATTATTAGTCTTTTTAGTTATTTATTTATTCTTTACATGTATATTTTAAAAATAACAATGTTTTTCATGTTTTGGAACATGTTTGGAATAAAAAGAGGTTTTATTTCATACATTTTTCGTTGGTGTCAGATGTTTTGGTGACGAACACTGGTCGGTAGGGCCCCCTAGGATTTTTTTGCTTGGGGCCCCCACAGACTCTAGAATCGCCACTGCTCACGTCCCTTGTTTTTGGTGTCTCTGAATATCAGTCCCAAACTCACGTTGTCCAGCAATGGCGCTAACGCGCAGTAAGCATCAGCATTCAGCTCCTCATCCTTGGCTCGTTCCTCAGCCGTCAGCGGTCCACCAGGCTCGTTCAGAATAGTCTCTTTTAATAGTATTCAGGATCATTCAGTTGTCTATTTGCCTCTTTTATGTATTTATCTTTTCCCCAAACAACCACAGCTCCTCCCTTATCAGCTCTTTTAATTATCAAATCATCATCTTTCATCATCTGTTCAAGTGCACAACGCTCCTGCTTTGTTAAATTATAGTACTTAGATATATTTTGTCTTTGTCGGTACATTTTATCTACTTCAAAATCCACTTTCTTGGTAAAAGTACTCAGAGTAGCATTTACAGTGACAGGGCAAAAGGTAGATTTAGGTTTAAAGGGAGTTCCTTGTGGAGTAGTGCTAACAGAGTCAATATGAGTCTTTGAAGTTTGACTGTTCATACTGTACCAGGCTTTAAGGTGCAAGTTTCTGTAGAACCTGTAGAGGTCAATCTTGGTGTCAAATTCTCTGCATGAGTAGGTTGGAGCAAAAGATAAGCCCTTTGATAACACATTGATGCAGTTTTCTGAAAGAGGTTTTTCTGATATGTTGATTACTGTGTCCCTTTTAACTCCTCTTAGGTCGTCTGGCGGTGTTTCTTTTTTCTTCCTCTTCTTGTTGGTTTCTTTTTGCATGTTGGGGTTTTCGTCCTGATTTGGTGGTGGTGGTGGCCTTCTGTTGTTGTTGCTTCTGCCTCTGGTCTAAAAAAGAGCCCCTTTCTTCAGTTTTTGAGTTTGTGTTCGAATGTGCTTCATCATCACTGCTGGTGATGTTAAAGGAGACTGTCCTTGGTCTTCTACAAGGCTGAACGGAGTCTTTGTGTTTGTAGGTTTGGTTTTTCCATGTATAAACATTTCCCTTCTTGTAATCCATATCATCTCTTTTGAACTTTCTAAATTTTTCTTGTTTGAGTTTTTGTGTGAATTGCTCTAAATCTTCTTTCATTTTCTGCTCCAGGTGTGTGAAATGTTCCCAATCTTCATATTGGGCAACAATCTTTGTAAGATCTTCTATTTCACTCTTGAGGACTTCTCTGTCTTTTTTGGTCTCTTCTATGAGTAACAACATTAGGTCAAATGAACACTTGTTCAAGATAGCTTCCCACTTGTTCTTAAAGTCAGTATTGTCTGTTCCTCCATAAGCTGGAAATTTTTCAAGCAAGCTAAAGGATGTGCAATGGGAGCTTGCTACAGTCCCTCCTATGCAGGGTTATACATGGGTAAATGGGAACACGATTTTGTGTTTAACTCTACTGAAAATTCTTATTTGAATAAAATAATCTATTATGGGAGATATATTGATGATATACTTCTACTGTGGGATGGATCTGAAACTGAACTATTGGCTCTCCATGCTTATCTCAATGGCATCAATGAAAACATCAAACTGTCTCTGGAGTTCAACAAACAAAGCATTTGCTTTCTAGATTTGGAAATATACAAAGACAAGGAAAGTTTCTTGCATTCCACCATCTATAGAAAACCTACCTCTCGCAACACTATTTTACATGCAACAAGCTTCCACCCCAGACATTTAAAGGATAACATACCCTATGGTCAATTCCAGAGATTGAAAAGAATTTGTGATGAAACGTATTCTTTTGAGGTAAAGGCAAATGAAATGGAAAATAGATTTATTAAAAGAGGTTACAAAAAGAAAACCATCCAGAGTGCCAAAGACAGAGTTAAGAACCTAGACCGACAATCCCTGTTAACAAGCAGGAAGTCCAGACAAAGTTCCGGGAGAGTTTTCTTTTCCACAAGGTTCAGCACTGAAGCAAATCGCATTAAAAACATAATCAGAAAAAACTGGAATTTATTACACTGTGATACTTCTCTGACAAATGTTTTTCAAGAGCCTCCTATTTTCAGCTTTAAAAGGGCTCCTACCCTAAATGACAAACTTGTCCATAGCTATTTACCACCACCCTCTAAAAACACTTGGCTGTCAAAGAGACCGCAAGGTAGCTTCAAATGTGGTCATTGCAATCACTGCCCTACTATAGTTCAAGGTAAAACTTTCGAAGATACACATAGTCAAAGAACATATGAGATACAGCATTTTATTAACTGTAAAACAACATTTGTGATTTATAAACTGGAATGTCCCCTCTGTAATGTTTTTTACATCGGCAGAACCAAACGCAGGTTACATGGTAGTCTCAGAACACAAGTATGCGATTAGAACAAAAAATGAGAACTATCCAATGGCTCATCATTTCAAAGACCAGCACAATAGTAACCCTGCTATTTTAAAAGCTATAGGTATTGATCATATACCACAAACAATGAGAGGGGGCGATAGATTGAAACAATTAAACCAGCGAGAGAGCTACTGGATCTTTAAATTAAAAGCTACTTTATATCCGGGTTTAAATGATGAGTTGGAATATTGTCATTTTCTGTAAGCACAAATGTTTATTTTTATATGTGTATTACATGTCTGTTTTTTGATGTTGTCTAATACTTTGTTATATTTGTAGAGACTGTAGAATGAGGCCCCCTGCTGACCACCATTGATATCTCTGTTTGTTTTTCTGTTTTTTGTGGGTTACCTTTGTAAATAAGTGGTTTGCTATGGGCTAATTGGTCCCATCCACACACCTGAGAACACTCATGGATAGGGGTGCAACGGATAAAAAAAACTCACGGTTCGGATCGTTCCTCGGATCAGAGTCACGGATCGGATCATTTTTCGGATCAGCAAAAAAAAAAAAAAAAAGACAAATAAACATGTTTTGTCTTTTTGTTTATTAACACTTTTAAATTATTAAATTGAAATATATAAAATCAACTTAAAGTGCACAATTAACAACTTCTTTTCAACATAATCAAAGAAAAACAACTTAAAGTGCAACATAAAAACACACCGATAGCGTTTGTGATCGCTTTAGCCCGGTCAGATTGTGAAGGAAGGGGCTGCTTAAACAACCGCTCATCACCCCGGTGTTTTCAGTGAAAACACCGGGGTGATATCTCGTCAAATGCGTGGCCATGCTCGATGTGTTTCCACTGTTGTGTGGCTTTCTTGTGCCACAGTGCCTACACACCGTCACGGTTTTATCCACCAACCACTTTCCTTCTTCATTAAATTTGACAGAGAAGCCAAAATGCTCCCAAACAGAGGATTTAAATGACGTGGGGCGCTCTTCTGTTCCTCCGCTCGCCATGACCATGCTGTGTTGCAGGTTAGGGGTTTTCTTTATGTTAGCTATCGCTATGTCAGCTACGTGTTATGTCTGTGTGGTAACCTAGGCGACAGGTTTGTGTGGCAGCGCGAGTATATGGAAACAGACAGAGGCAGCAGTTAGGGTTACAGTAGTCACCGAAGTCTAGCCTACTTTTATTTTCCATGCCCACTGTTCTACATGTTGTACGCTGAGAACAATAAATCACAAACGAGCCATAGGACTGTTTGCTTATTGAAGAGGGAACTGTTGCAGACTTTTACCCAGAGCGTAGAAAGTAGCTCTGTCCCTGCAAATTAGCAGGAATGGTAACGGCTGTGTGAGGACTGAACATGCGCACAATTTTTTTTTTTCATAAATCAATCCGCGGATCATGTGTGTGCCCAACCGAAATAATTGATCCGAACGGATCACGGATCAATGATGATCCGTTGCACCACTACTCATGGAACGGGTGTCTTTTAATTCAGTTTTTCCACACAAGAAACTGTTCACTTCCTGACGAAGGCTTCATGCCGAAACGCGTCGAAGTGTTTTAATCATGTTTTGCCCATAAAATAAAGGCATTTTAACTACAAAGAAGATGAGTGCCTTGGTATTCTACAACTTTTGAAAAAGTTGAGAAGCTTGACGCTGGCTTTCTTGGTAAGAAACTAACTATATGATAAGTGTGCAGCAGCGGAGGTTAAAAATGTGCAACGTAAAAAGACATGGATGACGGTGGACGAACAAAAACGTATATTTCTACTACAGTGGAAACCGCTTATAGTGGTCACGGATACAGTAATCAACCGCTTATATAGATCAAAAGGCTTGGGACGGAATCATTTCTATACAAATGCTGTTTAAATAATTCGTTTATAGTAATCAAGAAATCCGCTTATAATGTTCATTTTTGGCCATTTTATGAATGTAAACATGTGCAAAAATAATTTTAAAACTACGTGTAGCTATTTTATTTTTTATTCCCTTGATTCCTTTCTGGACGTCTGCTTCTGCCTCGCTAGCTAACGTAACGAGTTGACACCGGGCAGCAAGCGCGCGAATCATGGCTGGAAAAAGGAAGTCATTTTCTCTGAATGAAAAACGTAGTCTCCTCGAGGCGTATGACAAATTACCAAAAACGAGCCAACGAGATGCTGCGGCGAAGCTTGGCATTCCTCAGGTGCTTTTACCGGGCGCCGTCGTTTTCTTTCTCAGTCGTTAGCATTCATGACTGTCTCTCGTTGCTTAATTAGACTACACAAGGTAGCCTGAGGAATGCCAAGCTTCGCCGCAGCATCTCGGCTTGCTGCCCGGTGTCAACTTGTTACGTTAGCTAGCGAGGCAGAAGCATAGGGCAGAAGCATAGGGCAGAAGCATAGGGCAGAAGCAGACGTCCAGAAAGGAATCAAGGGAATAAAAAATAAAATAGCAAAAAAAAAATAATAATACAAATTCGGTTTTAGTAATCAACCGCTTATAGTGTTCAAATTGGCTCTGGACCAACGTGATCACTATAAGCGGTTCAATTCAATTCAATTCATTTTTATTTATATAGCGCCAAATACAACAAATGTCATCTCAAGGCACTTGATTAAGCCGTTCCACTGTACTTCATTCTGTTTCTTTCCTTCTTCTCTTCTCTCTCTAACTCGTCATCTTTCTATTTGTCTTTGTCTTTCCACTATCTTTCGTCATTCTTCTGATCCTTTCGTTCTTCTTCATGATTCTTTTCTTTTCTCTTTCATTCCATTCTCTTTCTTTTCTGGATTTTGGATCGCGGAGGTGTGTTATGACATATGCGTACGCTACACGTTCAGCCAATGATATGCCTGAAACTGTTTTGACGTCTGCCTGGGTGTTTTTGTAAGATGATCTAATTCTAATGCTCGAGATTTTGGATAAAACAAAGAAACTATATTTTATCCCTTCCTCCATCTCATAAAACATTTGTCTTGATTTAAAAGACTTGACGTGTAAGAGTTCAACAGATCATCAACATTAGAACTTGGGCTGTTCTCAAACCTAATCATTTCCATAAACTGTGTTCCTGTGCTGTCATGTATGAGTCTTCCCTGAACAACTGCAGACCTGGTTTGGGTGTTGGGTGTCACACCGCGGTGAGGTCAAGTGGGTTTTTTGTCTCGTCTCCATGTCATGTCTCGTCACTTCCTGTTTTATTTTGAAAGATTAACTCCCCTCTCGTTTCAGGTCACTTGCCCTTCCTTTTGTGTTCCAGTCTGATTGTCGCATGAGTGATTCCACCTGTTCCCCGTTAACCCTGTGTGTATAAGAGTTGACGTCTCCCCTTGTCTTGTGCCAGTGTGTCGTTATCGTTGTAGCCAACGTACCTCACTCTTGCTTTCAAAACCTAAGTCCATGTTCTATGCCACGTTTCTGATCTCGCTAAGAGAGTTTTTGTTTTTGGATAACTTTTGTATTTATAGCCTTGTTAAAGAACAGATTAAGTTTAATAGCATTTTTGCGTTTTCCTCCGAGTGGAGTGATTTTTCATTTCTTAGTAAAGTTTCATATCCTAGTGCCTCCTATTTTTACAGGAGAGGGTTTTTGTTTTCCTCCGTAGCAGGAGTGATTATTAGTTTAAAGTACAAAGTTTCAAAGCCTTTGTTTTTCCTCCTCAGTGGAGTGATTATTATTTCTATAACTTTTCATAGATATACTTCTCTCATTTTGGGAGAAGTATTTGGTATTATTGATAACTTATATATAGTCCTTTTTGTTCTCTCTTGGAGAGTTTGGACAACCGTGTTCCTCCTGAATAAAAGCTTTGGATTTACAACACCTGCTCCTGTGTCCTGCAAATCTCTGGGTGTGACAGGTGTAACAGACAGGTCGAAGAAAACACAAAAATGATCAGATAAAGCAACATCAATGACATCAACCTTTGAAATGAGCACATCTAGAGTGTGCCCTCTGCTGTGGGGGGGCTCAGTCACATTCTGAGTTAGACCAAACATTTCAAGGACAGCAGTGAGTTGACAATTGACAGTGGTATGAAACTTGTATAACTTGTGCATTTAGTCGGTCTGCAGTTGTTTGCCATGCTGTTTCCCTCGCTTTATTTATCGCGGCTGTATTACCTTTTCTGGTAATCACACTTTTAAACTCCTCATACAGCTCCATCAGCATTCTTTGTTCAGCTGCTGAGAAAATGACAGCTCTTGTCTTGCTCTCCTCTTCTGCCATCTCCTTTTTCCACCATCCACTTGTCAGGGCTTCCTGGGCCATTCTACCGAATTGGTTCAAAGTCAGGTTGGAAAAATTTTGAACTGTTGTATGCTTTATTCCCAAAACTTTGACCATATATATATTATACCATATCTAAAGAACACATATCTAGTAAAAGAACAGTCAATTTTTATATTGTACTTTCAGACTGTATTGGAATGTTTTTCCTCTCTCAAAAATTGTCACTACCAACATAGTAATACTCTATAGTAAAAAATTATTAGTATTTATTTGTTAAGATTGTGTTTGCTTCCCTCCTCTAAAGAATATTTTTACAAATATTTATTGAAGGTTTTCACAATTAAATTAATAAAAATGATTTTTTTTTTTTACCAAATTTCTAAGTTCAATTTATACAATTCATCAAAATCTAAATGCAATATTTCTTTGTAACATGCGTAATACTGATCATTTTGATTCCAGAGTTGATCAAATTGACCATACTTTAAACCAGTGGTTCCCAAACTGTGTGATTTTGACAACCATATGTCATTATTGCAATATACAACTACACAAAAATAATATTTTTTTTAATTTACTATATCAGTACTTTGTATGCACTCATTTCATAATACAGAGGCAAATTCTATACCTAAAAACAATTATTTTAAAAATATAAATAAATAAGAGCGTGACACATCAAAGGCTGAAGAAAAACATTAAAACAGAGAAACACTCTAGCGGGAAAATGGAGCGCTTTCTTGTGCGGAGCAAACGACCAACCACCAGTCCAGAGACTGCCGAAAGCCCACCACCACAGGAAAAAAAAGAAGAAAACTGTCAGCAGGCGGTATAATGAAAGCTACCTGTCTTATGGTTTCAGTTGGACCGGGGATGTTAACCATCCTCAGCTTGAGTGTGTCCTCTGTCGGGAGAAGTTAGCTAATGCTAACATGGTTCCAAGCAAGCTGAAGAGGCACTTGGAAACCAAACATCCCTTCCATGTTGAGAAAAAGTTGGCCTGCTTCAAAAGAGCGCGGGATCTGAACCAGAGGCAGCAAGGCCGTTTGTTGGATTGTGTGAAAGTGTCTGAAGAGGCAATGGAGGCTAGTTACATACTAGCGGAGCTCATTGCAAAGCAGAAGAAACCTCACACTCATCCTCCCCGCTTGCAAAAAAATTGTAGGTGTCATGCTGGGTCCAGATGCCGCAAATGAGCTATCCAAAGTGCCGTCGTCTGATAATACAATCAAAAGAAGGATCGACGACATGTCAGAAGACATTGAGCAACATTTGACAGAGAAACTACAGGCGAGCGGCAGATTTTCCCTACAAGTAGACGAATCTACTGACATAAGTGGGGCAGCCCAACTTCTGGCAAACGTCAGATATGTTGATGGTGACTCTATCAAAGAGACTTTTTTTTTCTGCAAAGAAATGGAAAGCCATACTTCGGGAGAAGAAATATTCAGGGTTACGAATAAGTATTTAAAAGAGAACAATCTGACCTGGAATATGGCAGTTCTCTGTGCTGAATTTCTGCGTTCTGAGTTTCCTTTGCCTCATTTTTAATTTTGTGACCTGTCTGTTTTATATGAATGTGTTGCTGCTTTGATGCAGCCTAATTTGATAAAGTTTCAAATTAATTTTTTTAATACTTCGTTAATAAACATTTCATGAGTAATATAGTTGTCTTTGTCACATTTCTTTTGGCATTAGTAAATAATTATGCACATTTACAGATATTTTACATGATATGAGTGATAACACATGTTATAAGGGCTATTTTGCACAATAGGTTTGCCTTGAGATTTTTACTTGTCCTTTGGTGTGCCTTGGGCACAAAAAGTTTGGGAACCACTGCTTTAAACCAATCAGTATCATAACATTTTAGTTGATAACTGAATATACTTTATTTTTTTTATGAAACATCCAGTGTTTCGGTAGTGACTGCACTGTTTTAGTAGTGACCAAAAGTATTTTGTTTGCAAGGTTGTATCATATTTCCTCAACCGTATTGCTTAATCTTAACTCATAACGTGCCTTAGGTTGGGAATATTACAAACACAAATGTTTTGTGGTCGATGGAATTATTTTTGAAGACGTAACAATTGTTCATCCAGAACCATTTAAAGTACAAACATTACATTGTCAATGGAAAATTACCCAAGTGGGTTCAGCAAAAGAGAAGAAGAAAACATAACTGACAAATAACTGATATGTTGTTGCTGTCAGGCTTCTAAATGCTAATCAATGTATCCTCGAAAGGTTTGCAACAAATACATTCAACATCTTAAAGAAAAATACAGCAGAAATTGATATGCAGTTGAATCTGAATGAATGAACTGATCAGGAACACAAATTTCTCACGCACGCACATGCAATTGTAACAGTGAAACATCAGGATGCAACTGGAAGCAAGTGGTCTTCATGTTGCTCCAACCATTACTAGTATGTCACAAATGTAGTTTTTCACATACTGCGGTGAACACTCTTGGGCTGATCTGGACATGCCTCTGTGTGACGTTTTCTGGTGGATGTCACGCCATGGAACTTATGTTTCAAGTTTTATGTTTTAGGTCACATTTTGGTTTTTTAGTCCATGTTTAGTTTTTAGTTTTGCCATGTTTTCTTCTTCTTCTTCTTCTTCTTCTTCTGTTATGTTTAATGGCAGTTTACACACTAGGTGTATTACCGCCATCTACTGGACTGAGGTGCAGTTCATTGGGTAATTCAAAGAAAACTTAATAAAATAAATAATAAAATAAAATAATATACAAGAAACCAAATAAATAAAATAATCCAAACAAAACTATAATTCTAAATCCTGTTTGCTAACTGTGTCTCTTTGATAAAGGATATCATGGAACTCGTGATACTTCCTGACCTGGGCTCACCCAATAATGTTTCCAAGGAGAAAACCTTCTTTACTGCACTAACTGCCCTTTCAGTTTTTCTCTTTGTCTCGAGAACCTTTCACATCTTAACAGAACATGTTCCACGTCCTCTCTGACTCCACATAACTCACAATTTCCAGATGGATGTTTGTTTATGATAAATAAATTACTATTCAGACCAGTGTGACCTATTCGCATTCTGTAAAACCACACCTCCTCCTGTCTATTTATATCACTGTTTCTTTTCCTTGAAATGATCAGTTGTTTGTTTTTTGATATTTATTTCAGACTCAGGAATATACTCCCCAATTCCGGTCTTCCCCTCAGAATCCTTGGATGCATCTGTATAGATTTTTGCTGAATCATAGCAAATATACTCTAGGTACTGCCCTACCTTGTCTTTAGTTTCTATGATTACTCTAGGGGAACAAAACAACCAGGGTGGGGTTGTTGCCAGAGGCAAAGTCTTGCTACAAGGTAAATCCTCTATTTCCATCTGACTTGCTAATCTGTTAGCATCCCAGCCAAAGCTACATATCTTAGTTCTCCCATATTCCCAGCAGTCATTAAGGACTTCCTTAGTAGGATGTGATGCACTATGTCCTTTTAAATTGACCCAATAAGCCATGCTCAGTTTCAGGCGCCTGTTTAATGGCATTTCTCCTGTCTCTACTTGCAGCGCTGAAACAGGAGAGGTTCTGAATGCCCCACAACATATTCTCATACATTTCGCCTGCATTTTGTCAATTTCTTTGAGTTGTGTCTTTGATGTTGATCTGTATACAATACATCCATAATCAAAAACTGACTTAATCAAGGCGATGTAAATTCTTTTAAGGGACGTTCCGGGAGCTCCCCAGTTGTACCCTGCTAAACATTTCAGGACGTTTATACCTTTTTTGCATTTTTCCATCATTTTCTGAATATGTTCCTTAAACATAAGCTTCACATCCAGCCACACTCCCAGGTACCTAATAGTATCGACTTGTTTTAATGTTTGTCCATATAGCCTAAGCTCTACGGTAGGATTCTTCCTTTTCTTTGAGAAACAGATTACTTGTGTTTTTTCCACCGACAAATGAAAACCCCATTTTTCCACCTTATTTATGGCTAATTGCATCTTAGCTGTAACTTTACCAATATTACGCCCTCTTGTCCACAGAGCTCCATCATCAGCATATAATGCTCTGTTAATTCTTACATCTACAATTGAGTCAAAAATGTCACTAATCATGAGATTAAAAAACACAGGGCTGCATACACTGCCCTGTGGTGTCCCATTTTCTATAGTATACATCCTAGAAAATTGAACCCCAACTCTGACTTCAATTGTTCTGTCTTTTAAAAAGTCCCTGATCCAATTAAACATCCTCCCACCAATGTTCATCCTATTCAGCTTAATCAGTAACCCCTCCTTCCAGAGCATATCATATGCCTTTTCTATGTCAAATAAAGTAGCAAGAACTAGATCTTTGTTATTTTGTGCTTTCCTTATTTGATTCTCCATGCATACCACAGGGTCCATTGTAGTTCGTCCACTACGAAACCCACTCTGGTGGTTAGAAAATAGTCCTTTCTTCTCACCCTCATACATAAGCCTTTTAACCACCATTCTTTCCATCAGTTTGCATAAATTTTTGCCATGTTTTAGTTTCCCTGCATTAGTTCATTCACTGCACCTGTTCATTCCCCTCCAGCTGCACCCAGTCACTAATCACTCAGTCCCTATTTAGTTTCCAGTCTCCCCTGTCTTGTCGCCGGATCTTTGTTTTCCACACTTACCTGACCTGTCTGTCTACTTACCTACCTGTGCTTCCCATGATATTCGTCGTTCTTGAAGTTAAGTATTTATTCCATGCCATGCCTATTCTTTGTTTATTTTGTCGGAGTGGATTTTTTTAATCCGGCTTAGCCGCGCCTTTCGTTTGAACTTTGTTTGTTTTTGTATAATAAATCCAGTTTTCCTTTTGAAAAAGTCTGCATCCGTGTCCTACCTTCACCCTCCCATCCTGACAGTGGAGGGATTAAGGTGACGACCTTGTCCACTGTGTACCAGATCTTGTCCTCTAGTCGCGGCCAATAAAAGCGGTTTCGCCCAATGTTGTGCATAACTTTGACCTCAAGGGCACCTGCACACAGATAAAAGGTAAAATAAAAGTGAGACATGATAAGTATTGCAATCTTATAAGACTATGAGATAAAGTTTGATTCAAAGGGAATGGGAAAATCAGAACAGAAAATGGCCAAGTGAAAATAAATGGAAAGAGAGAAATATCATGCAATGTAACTAAATTTGGAAATATGTGAGGGAAAAATGAAAAGATGTACAAATCACCTTCTTCTATATCTTCAATGATTCCAGGATATGGGTCATCGTCATATGTCATGACACACCACTTTCCAACAAGGTCTTCAGTGATGTCATCAACTGGACAGAGAGTCCCTTCACACTCAGAGCTTAAGGTGGAATGGCTTCCATTTTCTGGGGCTGTTGGTTCAGATGTTCTTACATCTCTTCCAGGCTGTACTTGTGGTGCAATGTTTGTAGATGATGGGTGGAAACGGAGACAGATGGCCTCTCTGTTGCAGAAGCAGCTGAGCACTCTATAATGAATCATGCCAGGTGTAGTGCAGATCACCTGATGAATGCTCAGTGATAGTGGTCAGCTCATTTGGCAGGAGAGTGCTTACTCTGTTTATCTGGTCTTCCTCCAGGTAGAGGAGCTCGTCTTTGGTGAGAGGAAGGAGTGTGTCATAGAGGGCTTTTGCTGTGGGTATGTCAGTACCCCTGGCTACCTGTGAATCAGTCGTTCTCTTCATGGTGGCTCCAACGCCATCGGCAAGCCCTTTCCCGTGACCAGCTTCCAGGAAACTCCAGTTTAGAGGTAAATCCCATCTGGAAAGGAATGGTGCTCAAGAGGTAAAAGTTCTTCTTTCCTCTATATTGCATGGTCGGCCCATCACTGATGAAGAAGAGCTTTTGGATCCTCGGATGGTTCTCCTTCAGAAACTGAAGAACTGGTTCAAGCTGAGCCCAAATGGCAGGAGGATCATGCTTCATGGAAGGTGACAAGGCACATAATGTCAGTGTACAGTCTGTGGTGTACACAACAGCATTGTGCAGTGTAGTCTGCCTGTGTGATGCTCCAAAATGGACTTGCTGCACCTCCTTTGCATAGTTGCTCTGCCAGTTTTCTGCATAGTCAATGTGAAGAATAGCTTCGTCTTCTTTCAGAGATGTGTGCAGGGATTGTTGCTGTGTGTACTGGTGATGGATGTTGAAGAGGTGCTTGCCCACTTTGGCTTTCATTTCTCTCTCAAAATCTTCCAAAAGGTGCTGTGGGCTGCCCTCACATCTCTGTTTGACCGTTTTTGTCACAGTGATCTTCTGTCTTTCTCCGTCCTTCTCTTATGAGCCACTGGTACCACCATGTGGCTTCTGTTCCTGATGCACCAGTACTTGTGGTGTGTGTGAGAGACTTGTTCTTACATGAGAGACATTCCCTGTACATGCAAGCTTTAGCCTGAGTGTCACAGCACAACTCCTCAGCAGCTTTGCTCAAGCTTGGTGAGTTAATAATGCCAAGGGGCTTGAGCCTGTCTGCTTTCATTTGGGCATTGTCATGCAGTTTGCAGACACATGTCTCCCTGTTGTTGATGTTTGGGGCAACAATCCAAAAAGGTTTTGGATAGGACAGCTTCAGATGAGGCACCTCCAGCATCAACTTCTGATGCAAATTCAGCATTGTGTCAGAGAGGAACCTCTTTTTGAATCTTGTGATTGTTTCATTCTTCCCCGCTGATGCCCGACTATTAGTGTTGCGCGGGCCGATGATTTTTACGGCCCGACCCATCACGCTGCCAACCCAGCCCGCCCGACCCGAAAGATTACACAATGATTTTTAACCCGACCCGCTTAAAAAAAAATTAAATGAATAAGTATTTATTTATGTAGGCCTATTAAACACAAATTAACTGTGTGCGGCCGCGCAAGGGGGCGCGTAATGTCATAGGCTGCCAAAAGCTGCGCGCATTCACCCTTAATTTCCCTTGCATCAATAGCCTACAGTTAATACTCTAAAGTCTTGATCGCAGCACATCCATCTGACGATTATGGTTGTAATTCCACTTTTCGTTGCCACATCAGACACCCAAGCTCTGTGCATGTCATATGAATTTAGAGAGAGAGAGCTTCACGTGAGTAGGCTGCCTGTTTGCTTGCATTCTGCGGTCTTCAGCATTGGTGCCGTGCGCAGGGGGAGAGAGAGCAAGCACACAAGTGCAGACGCTGTCAATTGGCATTCTGCTGTCTCGGATGTGCGTAGGTGTGATTTTAACGGTGTAATTATGATGTCTGTGATCTGACCCGACCCGACCGCAACCCGTGGATTCTAAGAAAATAATGGGCCGACCCCACCCGGCCCGCGGGCTAGCCCGAGGGTCCCGCCGGGCTCGGGCCGGCCCGCGCATCACTACCGACTATTGTCATCTCGACTTAAGAACATCTTGACTGTCCATGGTCTTATTCTTACCAGTTCTCTGATAGGTGAACCTAGACTGTGGCTTGTCTACAGTCTTGTTGTAGACTTTGTGGGAGATACCTACTGTTTTTCTGAGCAAATTTTCTGAGCAACCTATCTGAGACAGCTCTTCTAAATGCATGCTTCTGTTCATAGTTGACAAACTTATATATTTTCTCCATTTGGTGCATAACTGTATTGTGGAAAAGCAGTGTTTTTCTAATATGAGCAGGAACTTTGTGCTGCTGTACATAGTTATGAGTTTTTGTTCTTGGGGAACAATTTGACTGTTTTGGTTGATGTCAACCTCAATCTTAACCTCTGACATCGTTTTTTTTTTTAAATTTTGCTTCTCTCCGCTGCATGTTTTTGACTTTCTGCTCAAGTTTCTGTAATTTTCTGTAGTTGGAGGTTTTTGCCCTTCTCCTTCTCTTGTCTGCAGGTCTATGCTCTGGTGTCTGATCAGCCTCACTCGAAGTGCTTGGTGGTGTTGAAGCCCTGCAAAATGTCTCCATCTCGCTCTGTCTTTTCGCCAACACCCTGTGCTTTTGCTGTCTTTTCCTCCATGATTTCCTGACCTTCCTTTGCTCCCTGTTGGACAAATTGTTGATACATTTCAACTTTCCCTCTTCCTTTCGTTTCCTATTTCTTTCTCTTTCCTTCCTTAAATATTCTTCGTGTTTCACTGGGTCATCCCTCACTCTTTGCCTGTATTCTCTCAGCCTCTCTGCTCCACTTTTTCTCATTTCTTTTGGCATTTTGGTTCTTTCTCCCCTAAACAATTTCAGATAGAAATCAGTATTATCTACGTGTTTACCATTTAGTCCACACAACACATTTATTTCAAAATGATGGGATTGAACTACTTACCATTCCATTTTGTCACTACTGAAACTTTACCATATGTTTCGATGGTGACAATTCTAGCTCATTTTGAACATAACTAAAGAATGCTAGCAAGCACAAGGATGGTATACACGTCTTTGAAGAGGGGTACACACATAAAAACATGATATTTTGCATAAAACCCACCAAAAGTTTACTTAATTGAAGAGAATATGTGTGTGGTAGTGACAATTCTTAAGGTTACACGCCGATTTTCAGACTTTGGAACACATTTATATCAAAAGTATGGGATTCTGCTACATACCATTCAGCCATGAAGATCAGAGATGCAGTAACACTTCCTGCTCAAAAATGCAGGGGTGTGGCTAAAAACCAGGCTCAGCCAATGGACCAAAACTCTTGTGTTTCGGTAGTGACATGAAAACTGGGGACATGATTTATTTTTTTTGTGCAACATAGACGTTCCTCGTGCACTCGCACGTAGCCAGGCTATGTAAGCCTCGCTTGAATCAGCCTCGATTAGATGCAGCTGAAATGTCTTAGTGGAACAACTTGAGGCTTAATTGGGAGATGACGTTAGTTTAAGCGAGGCTTTCCTGGTACAGCCTGGCTTTCTTAAAATACGTTCGTGGAACACCCTCCTGGTAAGAAAGCGGAACTAGAAACTAAAATGAACAGAGAAGACAAACGGACAAAAGCAATAACAAAGACAAATCATGAGAGTAACTATAAGAAGACAAATAACGACTTGACTAAAACTAACAGAATGAAAACCTGCTTTAAACCAATAATACGAGAACACAAAGAGAAAAAAGTAAACATGAAAACCAAGACAAGGAAAACAAATCCGAAATGAGAAGATCCACTAACCCTAACAGTTAAAGACAGACAATATTTATATTGAATAAAACAAATAATCAAACCATTTGGGGAATTCAACTGCAGCATCTCTTTCAATAAACATTGAAGGTAAATGGAATCCCAAAAATAACTTCAGCATTTTTTATTCTATTAGGAAAAAAAGGCTCAATGGGGATGCCCCAGTCTCCCTTTCCAGAGAAGGACTCTGGTGTTCCTACGGTCTTAATCCAACCCTTCCCCTGAGACTTGCCTTGATACTACCAACACATTCTATATATTTCACATTCTGGAGTAAGACTGTATTGAATTTCTGTTTATTGTCATCCTCTTTCCAAAAGAGCAACATGTTGGTTTGTGAGGTTGACTTTCTTTGCAGATGAACACCATTTTGGGGCTCGCATGCAGCCGTCTAGAGTGTCCAAAGGCATAATTTGTCTAAATGTTGAAAGATCAAGGCGATCACAGATTACTCATTTAACACACCTCTTTTGAATAATGGCCTCTGCTGTCCTAAGTTTTCTCCCCTGTGGATCTCCTATATTGTCATCCTGAGGATGAATATTGGAATTAAAGAAACACATACACATGATGTCTGCCAGAGGAGGTGGTCTTGTTCTGTCCCCTGGGTGTAGTTAGGGAATGGAACCAGAGTCTCAGTTGGGATTTAGATCTTACTTTAATTTACTTATAGATTAGTACAGTTGTTTGTACAAAACATGAGAATGCTAAAATAAATGAAAATGAACTCAAATAAAGTGATAAACTCTGGTTCTGACAACTGAACAAACAATTGGAATACATGAAAAGAAACTGTAATTCACAGCGCATACATGAACACAAAATTAAACTAGAAGCACAAAATTGAGCAACTTTATAGGTGAAAGAGAGTCAGACCCTGAACAAGAAGGACCTTCCAGAGAGGTTCAGCCATCAACAGTAATGAACCAAGCCAGGGATGTACACAGCGTCAGTCAGAATAATGCATGTGTCCCATTAATTACTAGGTTTAAACCTTTTGCATATGTTTTTTTTTTTTTTTTTAACTTTGTTTATTGAACATTTTAAACATAACAAGACAGACATTGTTGGGACAGAATAAAAGTATAAATACAATCAGTAGCAGCAACAATTCTGTCAACCCCCAACCCACCCTGACCACCCATCCCGCCCACAGGCCAACACAAGAGAAAATAAAATAAAATAAAATACATTTAAAAAAAGGGATAGATGATTAAGAATATTAATTTAAATAAATAAGTACAGATACGTAGAAAATCTAAGCTTACAGGTTTGTCAGATATTTAAATATCCTCAGTGTCAGAAAGAGTTAAGGAGTCAAAATACCTAAAAAAGGGGTCCCATGTAGCATGAAATAAATTGGTGGAACCTCTAAGAGAAAATCTCAACTTTTCTACTTTAAGGTTGTAGAGCACTTCTCGCACCCAGCGGTTTTGACTACATTTGCAGGTGTTGATGTTTCTGATAAAATAAGCTTGTATAGTACCGAAATACATCCTCTAAGACTGGGATCAATTGAGAGGAGAGAGTCTAATAGGGTTTCTGGAGGGCGATTCGGAAAGTAAGGAAACAGCTTCTTAACATAGACACGGATTTGAAAGAAACGGAAAAAATTGTGTTTTGGAAGGTGGTATTTGACAGATAGCTGTTCAAAAGACGAGAATATATTTTCAGTATAGAGATCTACAATTGATTTAATTCCATTATCATGCCAAACTTTAAATGCTGAATCCAGGGATGGTCCAAACATAAAGTTTTTAAACACTGATGTCAGGGCAGATGAGTGCAAAAGGCCAAGCTGTTTCCTAAGTTGGTTCCATATTTTTAAAGAAGTTGATACAACAGGGCAATTAGTTAAGAGCGGGAGAGGAAGTTGTGAGCACAAGACTGAGTGAAGTGAGAACTGAGAGGACTTTTTCTCTAACTGAACCCAGACCAGCATAGTGTCTTCTTCATTATTCATCCAAAATACCAGTTTCTGTACATTTGCGGCCCAGTAATAATATCTAAAAACTGGGAGGGCAAATCCTCCTTTCTCTTTGGGAGACGGTAATACCGACCTATGAATTCTGGCAGGCTTCCCAGCCCATAAAAAGTTTGAAATCATATTGTCTAATTTAACAAAAAACGACTTATTGAGAAGAATTGGGAGATGCTGAAACATGTAAAACATTTTGCATATGTTAGTGTAATTAAATAAGTGTACTTTCTCCCGGGGAAGCGCTGCCCGTTATGAGATCTGGCCATCACCATGGATGACTCCGTGGTGACGTCAACTCGGACCGCAAGGAATCTGAGTGTGACCCTGGACGACCAACTGTCGTTCTCGGCAAACATGGCATCAGTGACCCGTTCCTGCCGATTTCTCCTCTACAACATCCGGAGGATTCGCCCCTTCCTCACCAACAAGGCAGCGCCGGTGCTCATCCAGGCTCTTGTCATCTCCTGCCTGGACTGCTGCAAAGGGCAGTGGAAGGAGCAGCTCCTTCATACCTCCAGGCTATGGTCGAGCCCTACACCCCCGCCCGACCACTTCGCTCTGCGGCCACCAGGCGGCCGGCTGCCCCATCACTCAGGGGTCCCTGCGCACCATCCACACTGTCACAGCTTTTCTCTGTTCTGGCACCCCCGATGGTGGAACGATCTCCCGACTGATGTCAGGACAGCTGAGTCGCTGCCCAGCTTTGGCCGCAGGCTGAAAACCATCTCTTCAGGAAACACTACCCAGATCCACCCTCTTAGGACATCATCTGTTTCATCCTAGCTCCTTACGCACTTATTTGTTTTCTAAATTGTCTTCCCATTTGTCTAGGTACCTAACTTATCGCACTTACTCTAGCACTAGTTTTGCTCTTAGCTGTTTGGTATTGGAAGGAAATGCACTTATGATTTCTTGTGACCTGAAGTTCTTTTGCCTACCGATGTGGAACACACTTATTGTAAGTCGCTTTGGATAAAAGCGTCTGCAAAATGACCGTAATGGAATGTACTTGGAGACCTACATCTTTATTAGAAACATGCCGATAATGTTAACACACTGAGCAGGGCCGCTGACAGGTTTGGCTGGGCCCGGGACAAAACCAAAAGGATTATTTACCACTTTGCCTGGATATGGATATGGACTTAGTGGAGTTATGGCTTTCAAAATCCTACCACAATAAAACTTACGCTATTTTATTCATTTAGAGGTCATAAACTGCACATTTCATCAACCATTTTTCACTTGACCAAGGGAATCATGTTCAGGGTACTTTTATTTATCGCCAGACCCGCGTGTATGTCTGCTGAACTTTCTGAGAATGTTCGGTGAACAAGGCGGAGCCCATTCATCTGGCGAGTGTCAAGTTAAATCTGTCTAAACGAAAGTTACAGGCTACCCCAAAATGTCACATTTATAACCCATTCGTTACATTCAACTCTATCTAAATGGCAATTTCACATGTTGTCATGTCTATACTGGCTTATTTTAAACAAAATAAGGTTAAACCAGAGCCGCGTTACACTGGCTGTCATTCAGCTGACCGGGGATGATTCTCAAATCAATTCAGCCTGATTGGCGTGCGTGCCTGAAACATTTGGACATATTTGCGGACTAATGCGCATATTCCTTTTTTTTTTTTTTTTTGGGCCCCCCCCCTTTTCCTGGGCCCGGGACAAAATACCCGTTTGTTCCCCCCTATCGGCGGCCCTGACACTGAGAGCGGTACGGTTACATGCATCCCACAGACATTACTGACATCCCACCAGTCCGACATGGGCCTCAAATTGTTGGAATGGTAACACTTAAGTTTCTATCAAACGTCCCGTCACACTGACACTTTTTTCCTCCTATGGTCGGAATGGCGGTCTGTTTTATTTTTTATATTTTCATCCCGCTTTTCCGACAATTCTATTAATAGCCTATTTTTTTACCAAAACAAATCATCATAGTTAAAAAGACGAAAACAAGTCTGCGCATTTCAGTTCCCTTATGTGCATTTATTTATCATATCCAAATAGTTGCTAAATAGGTGCTGAATAAATGTACATAAAATGCTTTTAAAGACTATATCACATCTGTACACATGTCTTAAAACATGTAAAATGCATGAACAGAAAGAAGGGACTCACCTGTTGAGTAACGCACATTTCCTTTTGCATGTCGGAATAGCGGTATGTTGGACTGGTGGGATGTCGGAATAGCGTGATGTCGGAATGGCGGTTGCCACCCGAGCGGTACACGGCATTCAATGTAGCAACGAGAGTGAGGAGAGGACCGGTGTTGTGTTGAAAACACACCTTATCCACACAGCTGCAGGTTGTCTGAGTTACAGAACGGAACCGTTCAACTTGAAAGGTTCAGTTCACAAAATGATGTGGGAACAATGATGTTCATTTTTCAGAAAGTGACAGCAATAACTCCTTAGAAGTTGGTGTACGTCATCTTCTTTAGCTAAGCAGTTAGCATTAGCTACCGCTAAAGGTAGCTTACATTACAGCTTACATTGTAGCTTGATTAAAATTAATTGAATTCCAATTGACTTGAATTGGACTTTATTATCTAAGTGCCTTGAGATGACATTTGTTGTATTTGGCGCTATATAAATAAAAATGAATTGAAATGAATTGAAAGGAAAAAATAAACCAATAAATAAACCATGAGGAGTTATTTCTCAGATGCTTCCATTTCCCTGCTCTGAAGTTCAGTCTCTGAGAGTTGGAACTGATCCCTCTTTGTGGTTCAGTTTCTTCAATCCAGCGTTGAACTGGACCAAGTTCTTAAAAAAGTCTGATGAAAAGTGTTGCTGCACATACACAGTCTTTAGCTAACTCTGCTGAAACATTACCCAAAAGTGACCCTCCACCAGGCTTTTGTATATCTGAGGCACGGGGTTCATTGAAGATGTGTGCTTCTCAGTACCGCTGACAACAAAACATTTTCATGTGAAGCTGGCTTCATCGGTCTAACAGGCTGGATGTGAGCGGGCAGGGCTCAGAGGTTGAGGCTTAGCAGAAAAGGTAGAGTGAGCTTGAGAAGTGACGTAAACTTGAAAAGAAAATCAGAACGGCTCATTAAAGGGATAGTTCGCCTCTTTTGACACGAAGCTGTATGACATCCCATACTAGCAACATCATTTATGAACATCTTCTTACCCCCTGCTGCATCCTGTGAGCAGAGTTCCAGCCTCGTTTTGGCGTTGATGAAGGTAGTCCGGCTAGTTGGCTGGGGTCACAAAAATAAAGCGTCTTGCTTCTCAAAACAATATGCGTTCAAAAGAGTAATAGATTTGCATCACAAAATTGTCCCTCCAGAAAAAGTCAGACCTCACATCGTTTGGTGCTATTTTCTCTCTACCTTCATATCAATGCATTCAGCCACCTAGCGATAGCCGCACCTGTTACGGTGTTTACTGTTCGGAAGCAGGGTACTGCTGGGTCTGCACAGTTTACACAGCCCGTAGTGATACAAATGTAGAGAGAAATAGCGCCAAGCGAAAATGTACAAGAATGTATGAGAGCTTTTGTTCGTAAACCACTTCTCAAAAATCAATTCATAAAATGCTGGCCTTGACATAAGGTCAGTAATCAGTTGCCTGCACAACCCTTAAGAGTTTTATAAGAGAATAATTATCTCAGTGCTTTGCTCCAGGACATTGTAAAATTAGCCGGTGTCCTGTGAAAGCAGATAACGGATTTGTGCAACACCATCAAAGCCATCCTGTTCTCTGAGAAAGAGAGAGAGAGAGAAAACGCTGACAAGCATTTGTGAATGGAAATGCTGCAAAGCATGTAGAGATAATGTAGAGTAGCGGTTTCCAAACTTTTTTAGCTGCACACCCCCTTCTATATGGAGGGTTAGGGGTGACAAAATTGAATCAATAAATATATCATGAAATAAATAAATATATCATGAAACACATTCCTGTAAATCTCCCATTAATTAATTAAATGTATCATTAAATCTTATACATAAATAAATAATTAAATGCATAATGGAATTATGAAATATGCAATTAATTAATTATATGTCCCCATGAAATAATCAAATCTGCCTTTTTAAAGAATAAACTTGAATACTAAAATGTCCTTTTAAAGAAAACTTTTATTTCAAAATATATTTAATTATTTCACTGTGTATTTATTTATTTCATGCCTCACGTTGATCCTGTGAAATCCATTGTTTTGGTCTGTTGTCTGTGTAGTGTTCAAACATGGTGGCTCGGTTCATGCAGGACCTGAACGAGCTCTGTGCTGAACTCATAAGAGACATTTTAGACCAAGCTAGGGACATAGAGGCTGGAGTTGCTCAAGCACAGTTTATAGTGGATAAATTAGAACAGTTTATCCTAGTCATATATATCCCAGTCTAAATCTAGTCTTTCTGTGGGGGAACATATTAGGAAGTTACGACAAAGCATAGTCTCTGAAACCTCCAGGTGAAGCGCCCGACAATTAACCCCGGAAAGTGGCTCACCTCACCTGCGCATCCTAAAGCCTGAGTTATACTTCTTTTAACTGCCCTTGCGCTTGCGTCTTGCGCTTGCGTTAATGGCTCGAGACGTTTATACTTCATTTTGCTTTGTCTGCGGTTGCGTGTGCTGCGTGGTGATTCACCGCCAGGACAGTAGGTGGAGTAGCGGGTTTTTTCAATGACAAGCCTACTACGATGAAAGGAAATTCACCGCCAGGACCTCTTCGGCAAGTCTCTCTTCGACTGGATTCATGCTTCTTCTTCTTCTTCTTGTAAATAGTCGGTATTTTGTCAGATTTTCAACCCCTTGGGGGTCTAAACGACTACTTTCTCGCTTGAAAATGTTTCAAATGTTGCTAAAGTTATATATTTACAGAGTTTATAGCTTAAGCAAAATCAGCTTTTCAGACCGGCTGATTTCGGCTCGGGCAGGAGTGAAGTGCACTGTGTGTAAACGCTCTGCATGCTGTCTGATTGATGAGTATGCCATTTTCAAGTATGTAGTAGTAGGCGGTTTCGAACACAGCCAGTGGCTTGCGCTTGCGTCTTGCGTGAAGTTTAGAAAATTGAGGTGACACACGCAAGCACGCAAGGGGGGGCTTGCAACCGCGCAAGGGCTTGCGTTGCGTCTTGCCGACCATAAATCAGGCTTAACCCTTTAGGCGCCAAGATTGTTTTTTGAAAATACTGGATTTTGACATTAACATTTCAAAAGCTGGTGGCTGAAAGGGGGTGAAAGATAGATGCCTACTGTACATTAGAAAAATGTTGCCCATGATCCATAGTTTATGTGGGGTATGAAATTATTGATCTAATTTGCATATTATGACGTCATCAGGTGGCAGCCATTTTGAATCTCATTATGTTCAGGAAATATTGGAATTGAGTGATTATGAACTTGTTTTTTTAAAACTTTTTTTCTTTTTGTCTTTTTATCATCATCTATAATGATCAGGGAACAGGAAAGCAACAATAAAACAGAATAATGTAGTAAAATATTACTATATCATCATTACCATATAGTAGGAAAACACATGCGAAAAGTTGCCTATATTTTTTCAGGAAATGGTGGTTGATGTTTGAACTTATTTTCATTTTTCTGTCTTTTACCATCATTCATAAGGAGGAAACCAACAATAAAACAGGAGAAAGTGGTAAAATACTGTCATCATTAGGCTACCATAGGGTAGGAAAACACATGCAAGAAGTGGAAGACATTGAATTGATTTATTTTTTTTTTTAACCTGTTCAACCTTATTCATAATGATCAGGAATGAGGAATACAATAATAAAACAAGTGGTAAAATGTCATCATATAGCAGAAACACACACTAAAACAGGTGACAACACATTGTGAAATGTGAAAACGGTGGTGAAAACGGACCACCGCACCACGGGGGCTGGGTGGAGAGAGCGCATGCTAAAGATACCCGACCCACTTCTCCCACCCCTGATTCCTCGACCAACACCTCTACGGACACTGCGACCGCGTTCCCCACTACCACCCACTCCATTGAGGTTGGATAACGGCACAGAATGAGTTGGAGTGTGTGTGTGTGCTTGGAGAACAGCCTCGCTTCGCATGCCGGCACCATTGCCTTCGGAAGTTTCACGGTGGGAAGCATGAGCGCTCGTCCGATCCTCCTCCTCACGAGGTAAAATCTCTCCTTCGGAGTCGGAATCGGCAAATAGCATGCTCAATACTTCCGCACGGTTCAACTTCTTACAAGCCATGGTGTTAAAAACTCACTAATAGTTCGCTGACAATAAAAATTCGACTCGCACGTCTCTACAGAAAAGCTCTGAATAACTACTTCCGTATCTGAGCTCGCGTGGCTTTTTGCACTGCGTTATATAGACACTGTGAACTACAAAATGACGTGAGCTTGGTCTTGTTTGAAAGGGTAACATGTTTGCCAACTAGTGGTAGGAGGACTGAACACCTTAAAGCCCGTTTATTTTATCTACAGACTGTTTTGTTTATGCTGACGTAATGTCGCAATTCTGCGACTTTGGCGGTTAGAGGGTTAAGACAGCTACAGAGAGTCAACAAATGCTGAAGCCTCTTCTGGAGAATGAAAAGTTTTACCCGTGTCATTCACTGCAATCCTGAAACTAAACCCCCCCATTCTGTCTTCTCAAACCCCAGCTGGTCGAGGCGGATGGCCACCCTTCCTGGTTCTGGTTCTGCCAGAGGTTTCGTCAGTCTGTGATAGTGTTAGTAGGTCATCCATCCTCTTACTATGCAAGCACATTTATAGAATATAGGGGAGCAGCGCACATATGAAAAACTGTAGCTGTATGGCAGCTGAAAATAGGTGTGTCTTCAGCCTGGACTTAAACACACTGAGTGTTTCAGCTGATCTGAGGCTTTCTGGGAGTTTGTCCCAGACATGTGGAGCATAGAAGCTGAACGTAGCTTCTCCATGTCTGGTTCTGACTCTGGGAACTGATAAAAGACCGGACCCAGATGACCTGAGGGGTCTGGAAGGTTCATACTGGGTCAGGAGGTAACTGATGTATTTTGGTCCTAGACCATTCAGAGCTTTATAGACCAGCATCAGAACTTTTAAACTGTCTATCAATATAGACAGATTTGCACCGAACTGAACTAATAGCACACAGAGATATACACAAACACAAAACATTTTAATTCATTTTTATATAGCATGGGATGTGCACAAAATCAGGGGGATATATAGATATAAGAATCCAGATCCAGATATAAGAATATTTAGGCTGTCCCACAGATGATACCACAAATGGCTACACCAAGAACATGAAAAATTTATTTTAAAAACCAGTTTCAGAAAATGGTTTTGTTTTCACTTTTAACATACCAGCTTGGCTAAGAAAGAACAGTCATGAATAGGAAAATGCACCCTATCTGGTCCTTTACCGAGTCTTAAGTTTAGTAAATAAAACATAAAAAGAACAGTCACACATTATTCATTTAACCAAAATAGAATTAAAAAAAGAAAGAAATAAAAAGTTGGTAGAAATTAATGGCACGAAATAAAATTAAATGGGTTAGGGTTAAATGCTTTATTGATTGAAAGATCTAACTTTAGCAGCAATAATTTATGGGCCTGTGGGAGATGAAGACTTGTCATTATAATTTGTATGCCAGATATGAAAAATTAAACACTTGACATCTCATATCTAATTAATTTCATAAATAATCAGCCACACACACAAAAAACAACATGGTTGGGCTTTTGTCAGAGTGCCATATTATTATCCAATAATGATTTGAATAATTCATTCTGCACCACCTCAGATCTGTCAGACCTGCTGTTACATATGATGTGCTGTTGTGGAAGTTTTGTCTGAACTCCCTATTAAGGTTTGCTTACCTTCCTATTACATCTGATGAGAAGTGAAATGGAGACTTTCAATGTTTCTGCCGGCCGGCCACGTGTTTATTTTCTTCTGCAAAAGGTCAGTCAGCACCAGTCAGCGTTCACGGTGGAGAAAGACCAAAGACAAAGGGGGTGCAAACCATTTATACAGGGAAGAGGCTCTGTTCTTTCAGGTGTGTATTCTTCAACCGTCACCTTGTGGTGAATTCTGTTATGCACAAGCCAGAAGAGAAATCCAGAGTTGTTTCTGCCATTGAAAGACCACAGCGGCCTGAAGTGAACTACTCCCCACCTTATCCGAGTAGAGCAGTGTTTCTCAATTCCGGTCCTTGGGACCCACTGAAACACTGGAGTAGAGAGTCTGATGAGAGCCATGAGACTGAGGCTACGGCTACGGCAGAACAATAGAAGAAGCAATGCGCATGCGTGTACGCCCCTACTTCTACCAGCGCGAAGCTCAAACGACAACAACAACAAGGAAGATGTCTGCGTCCACATCTAGAAAAAACGACTCTCTCGTCTGCACCGACGATGAGGTGGAGTTACTCCTGCGGGTATCCTTGGACTACAAAATGACAAGATACCAGGAAAATGTAGACTGGGAGACTTGTCAAAACAAATACAGAGATATTACTGTAGCTTTCCAGCAGCAATACAACACTGGGGACGCGGCGGCTGCAGGGAAGGACTTTCCCCATGAGCCCAGCACCATTACCAAAACACAGATCACCGCAAAGCTGAAGGCGGTGAGGAACAAATACCGCCATGCCGTCGACAGCGGACGCCGGAGTGGCTACGGACGTGTTGTCCTCATATTTTACGAGCTCTGCCACAAGATCTGGGGTGGATCGCCGGCAGCGACCACCATTCCGTCCGGCTTCGAGAGCGGCGATCTGGTGGAAGAGACCTCCACCGCGTCCCCACAGTCCTCCACAGACCGGCCAGCCCGGCCACTTCACAACTACATCCATAAATCGGTGTTTGTAGTCGCACACAGGTTGTACATTTAAGGTATGTTTACCCTTTCTGTTGATGTAGTCCGTGGCGTTGGAAGATGGCTGCTTAATTTCGATGTGGGTCCCATCTACTGCTCCCACACACTGTGGCATGCCATGGAAAGGGTGAAAGCCAGACACAAGCTCCTCAGCCTCGGGTTCTGTGAAGGGCAGCTTCATGTACTTCGGACCGAGGTGGAGAGCTATGGCTTCGCATGTCTGCCTCACGACGACGGAGACAGTCTGCTTGGACAACCCGAAGGAGTTACCCATCTTCCTTTGCGTGCCCATGTTGCTAAGGTAATATAGCGTAAGAGCAACCTGTAGACGTTGCAAAGAGACCGCAAACATTACGTTAGGTACAACATTGAAGATGATGAACAAACAACACAACACATAATGGAACACGTATAGGAAAGTGAATTATGCCACGAGTGTTGAGGGCACTACAAACCTTCTTTAACGGCGCGATTGCTTCACACATGTTGGTTGTTTGGCCTTCAATGTGAGGACGAAGTTCTTCACTCAGGGCCACAAGCGAAGGCCTAGACATGCAAAAGTTCTCTTTCCATTCTTCCTCCAGATCAATGGCATTCACGAAGTTGTCCCACCAGCTACTGGTTCTTCCAGGTCTCACCCAAAATCTCCTTCTTGTGGCCCGTCTGGTTACACGCCGTTGTGGGTGCGACATAATCTGCCGCACGAAGTTGTTATTCCGTTCCTGCTCCACGTTTAATTGGCACATCACCTGTAAATGTTCCTTCAACAATGCCGCTGTAGTTAGCAGTGTCTGCAGCAGTGCTACTATCAATGTTGTGGGGTCCATGATGATCGCTGTCTGTCCTTGTTGTGTTGTCTTCTTCTTCCGGATTTTGAATGGAAGCCGCTTTTTGTTCTGGTCACTGACGTATGTGTATACGTCACTAGCATGGTCACGTGGCTGTGATGCAGGTGTAAACAAATCCGTTTTTGCTGTAACAATGGAAACGAAACGACGCCGTTCTCAAAACTTCCCACTCTGGAACCCGTTCTCAAAAACTATCGTTTTGGGGTAGTGGGAACGCCGGCTCCGTGTGGCCGCGACAGCCAAACGATAAGAAAAAGTATCGTTTACAGTGAAAAACGTTTTCGTGTAGCTGTAGCCTGAGCGAGTGAGACTTGATAACCGTGTAGCACCCACAGTTGCAGAAATGCCACAAGGTTTTTATTTATTTATATTTTTATTTACATTACATTATTTGATTTTTTTTAAATTTACAAACATTATTTACATTCATGTGTAATATTTTTTTACATTACATTTTATGTGCCGACAGTTGTCACAGCACCATTTTCTTGGCTCAGTGAATTACACTCTGCTCTGCGGTGTTCTGTTCTAGTTGGTTCTGCTCTCGTTTGGTGTGGTCTGCTTTGTCCACCTTTCACAGCGCTAATGGGAGCTCAGGTCTCCAAATTGTATTATTATGATTATTTTTTTGCATTTTTTTATTAACTTCATGTGCACATTTTTTTATTTACATTACATTTTTATTGTTGAATGGAAAGTTTTTGATGGTTGCGTTCTGCACTTTGTATTAAGGATAAAGCACTATTATATACATTTTATTGTGGTAGCAGCAGTTACTGGTGAACTTTCACTATACCTTTTTTGCCAAACGATCTGCAGAGAATGACTTGGTTTTGTGAACAAAATTAATCAGGAAAGCCCACAGTGGCAAATATGCAACATTGCCTAAAATGATCAAAAATAGCCCAATTCCAAAAATTCCAAAAATATTGGTTTATTCCCACCCAAAAAGATGCAAGAAGAACCAAAATTATTTTTTTTCAATGATTATTCATATGATTGGGTGCTACAAGGTTAAAGACAAAAGTATTCACAGAGGACCTTGTCACCTTAAATTCACTGACAAATCCCACAATCAGGCATCTAAGCTTTTATTTGCCTTCAGGCTTTGCTTTGTGAAATTTTCAGCATCCTGCAGGTAATCCATCTGCCTTTATTTTTGCCTCCCTTTGCAGAACGCCTGATGTGGAAAAGGTGATCCTTTAAATAAGGGATACATTTTAATTGCATCCATAACGAAGGGTTGTCTCATTTTCTTTGTAATTTGCACTTCAAAATTAATACCCAGGAGCCTTGTAACAGTTTCCTCAGCATGATAAGTGATTGCTTCAAACACACGGTCACTTAGAAGCAGAGTGTTGCCAGGGAACAGCTGACAGAGTTATAGTCTCTGTGTAGGTACCAGACCAACAAAAGAATAACCTTCATGATCACTGAAAGGGTTTTGTTGTTGCGGACCCTACAAAAGTGTAAATGCACCTGAAAATATTCGAACTTTACAGCACAGCTTTTGAGTAAGACAGTGTTGTTGACATGACATGGTGTTAAGAACTGTGAAAACATCAACCTGAGATATAACGCTGAAAGCAGAAAGTGGCTCAGGGTTACCGATACCGTTTCTATGACTGCTCAAGATGGCTGCCCATATTCTGGTATTTTCTCATTCAGTAAGGTATCCAAATTTACCTCCATCCAACTTCAGTACAATCCATGCTGTATTAATTACACCTTTAATATCAAGTTCTCGTAAGAAAAAACTGAGATAATAATGCTCTAAAATGAGTTTGTTTTATGTTTCGCATCTTAAATGGGTGGGAAATTGAAAATTCATATTTCTTTTTTGTAGTTTAATGCATTGTTATCAAAATTGCCAGTGAAGTGTTTATAATTCAGTTTGGTCCGTGAATGTCAGAGTTGTGTGTGCTAGTGTGAGCTCTCAGGCTATTTACTGTATGCTAAGTCATCCCATAACAATGTACTTTAAGGATTATCAGGTACTACTAGTGTCAAACGAGAGGAATGGATTGGAGCAGATCACTTCACACCCTAAAACTGGTCAATGCGAAGAGGGGTGTTTTCATTATGGAAGAGGGAGCTGTTGTAGTGTCTTTCTGTGTTATCATAACTTATTCATCTCACAGACATTTCAGTAATACCACAGGAAATGTCATTTTGTGAAAAAAGATGACATTTGGCCAGCCAATCCAAGCCACATTCAACCATGGTGAGTTCCCCCTGCTTCTTCTGGGGTGTCCTTACTGTTCAATTTTACCTAGCACATTCATACAATTCCTTGTTGTCACCCAAAGATGACGATTTCTTAGCAAAAATTCATAAATGCATTGGCTCACTGTTAATACAAATATTTGTTGGCATCACAGCAAAGGTATCACATCTACTCCCAAAAGGATGTCTTGTACAAATCCCAGCATCAACATTGCCACTTCTTGATTGTTTGATTTCTTCATGGAGTGAGAAGGCACAGGGATGATAAATAATTCCACTGGAGTAAATAATGATAAATAATAAACTGAGACTGTGTTTCTGTATTCTATAACAAAAATTAAAAAAAAAATTCAAAGAGTTACCTCTAATAAAATTTTATCATGCAGCATAAATTTTCCTTTGAAAATACATTGAAAATTTGTCCAAAGATTAAAATTTCAAGGGCTATTTGAAGATATTCATTAAATGTTCTCATTTAGCTAATCTATGGAGCAGCTAGAGCTCAAAATCACATTAAACATTCTTTCTTACGGACACCACTCGGGAAACGCTGAGAGGATGGCAGCATAAGTTTACAGCTCCCAATCAAAACTCGAAAAAAGCCCAAATTCAAGCATTTTCAATCGTTAAATTGTTGAATAACTGTCATTAAAAGACGAGTGAACGTCAAGTAGACGGGGGAATATTAAAGATTTAGTGAAACAAGTCGAGCTGGCTAGAAGAGACAATGCAGACATGTGTAAAGACAGTGTGCAAGGTGAGTATGTGGAGGGAGAAGTGGCAAGCCAGGCTACCAGGACATCATTAAAGAAATGTATTTACTTAAACCAAGTTCAAAGTTCAAAACTGATTTTGCCATATTTCAGAAAGACATTAAACAAGAGATGAAGGAAGAACTCGAGAGTTTCAAGAAAGACATTAATATAAAACTGGATGAATCAATCAGTGAGCTAGCCAGCCAAAAGATGAGACTCAAAGAAGCTGAAAAAAGACTCGGAGAGATGGAGAGTTGGAACATGGCATTAATTCAGTCACTCCTACGACAACGGAATCCCTAAACAAAACTGGCCAACCAAGAAGGAAAAAGTCTACGGACCAATATTCGCATTTTTGCGAATTCAATTCGAAGAGGGGTGTTTTCATTATGGAAGAGGGAGCTGTTGTAGTGTCTTTCTGTGTTATCATAACTTATTCATCTCACAGACATTTCAGTAATACCACAGGAAATGTCATTTTGTGAAAAAAGATGACATTTGGCCAGGCCACATTCAACCATGGTGAGTTCCCCCTGCTTCTTCTGGGGTGTCCTTACTGTTCAACTTTACCTAGCACATTCATACAATTCCTTGTTGTCACCCAAAGATGACGATTTCTTAACAAAAATTCATAAATGCATTGGCTCACTGTTAAAACAAGTATTTGTTGGCATCACAGCAAAGGTATCACATCTACTCCCAAAAGGATGCCTTGTACAAATCCCAGCATCAACATTGCCACTTCTTGATTGTAGAAGGAAAAAGTCTGAGGACCAATATTCGCATTTTTGGCTTAAAAGAGGGTTCAGAAGGAAATTCTGTGCTGCAGTTTGTGGAACACTTGTTGAGAGCTGAGCTCTCGCTCCCGTCGGACTCTGCTCTGAATATTCAGCGGGCACACAGAGCTCTGATGCTTAAGCCAGGACCAGACAAAACCCCATGATCAGTGGTGGTCAACTTCCTTCGCTAAACAAATAAAGGAGATGGTGCTGAAGATGGCGTGGAAGAAAAAAGTCATGCATTAGGATAAACAGCTTTTCTTTGATCATGACTATGCTACAGACGTGATTCAGAAGAGGAAGGAATACACCGACATTAGAGAAGCTTTGAAAGAGAGAGGAATCCGCTTCCAGACTCCTATTACCAAAATCAGGATTCCCTGGGAGACCAGCACCAGGACATATGACGGTGGCCGGGCAGCAGAGGAGCTAAGGAGGAGAGGGGCGGCTGCAAAAATCGTTGATGTAACAGAACGAGGACAGAGAACTTTTAAGTGAGATAACAAAGAGTTGAACCCAATAGAAATTGAGGCGAACAGTGAGAATCAGAGACTAGATGTTTGTTTTAACATTTTTCTTTACTGTCTTCAGTGTCAGATAGATCGGCAAAAGTGTGTTGCCTGGTGAGTGGGTTAGTTGAAACCTAGGCTGGATCTCACAGGGGCCGCTATATTGAAAGGGACATACCCCTCAAACCACAGGGATGCTGTTTCCTTCAAGTTTCGTGTTATCCTGTCCCAAGTTCTTAGAGTTATTGTGGGTTGCTATGGTTATGATATGCCAAACATAGAACAAAACTCTACAGTAAATAGATGAATGATATAACTCTGGTGTCAATTAATGTCAATGGAATAATTAACCCAATTAAGAGAAGTAAGGTGACACTTAAAATGAGGAAGCTTAATGCTAATATATTTACAAGAAGAGCATCAAAAATGAAAGAAATTTGGGTTTAGAAACTCAATCTAAAGTACATGTAAGAAAAGTCATAAAAGAGGGGTTGTTTGAATGCTCAAAATAAATTCTGGACAGTGAGGGACGTTATATCATTGTAAGAGGTAAACTAGAATGGGAGGTGGTTACGCTGATTAATCTTTATACTCCTCCTGAAAGTGATCAACAAATGTGAAGATTTTACTCACAACTATTGTGTCATAATCTGAAGGGACTGTAGTGTGTGCCTGAGACTTTAATGTGGTACTTGATCATAAGATTGATTCAACAAGCACGAATAGGAGTAAAAACAACCAGACAAGAATAGTTAACACCCTTATGAGGGAGCAGGGAATGGTAGATGTGTGGAGGAAACTTCATCCCTTTGACAAGGAGTATACACACCACTCAATGACACATAACACTCATTCAAGAATTGACCATTTCATAATGAATAGATGGGACCTACACTGAGTAACTGAATGTAAAACTGGATTAGCAGATATTTCTGATTACTGTGCCATCCATTTAAACTAAATCTAAATAAGAGATGGAAAAAACACCACCTGTGTCAGGGTCTGTGTTTTTCTGTCCGTCTTGTGTGGTTTTTGTCTGTCTTTAAGTTTAATTTTTATGTTGGGTGATGCCTGCTGCTTCCAGCAGCATCCACAGGATGCCGCCTGTGACAGCACTCCTGAGGAGTGCTGAGTCGCTAATCCTTCTCACCTGCAGCTGATGAAGAGGATGATTGCAGGCCTTCTTAAACAGCTGGCAGACGTCTCCTCCCCGCCTGAGTGTTAACTTCCCATGGTAACACAGTGTTCGGAGTCAGGTCCTCCTGTTGAGCTCCTCGTTGCTGACTCTTCGTTGTCCTACCTTTCAGATCCTCCTTGTGTCTCCTGCGTGTGCCGTCTGCCCCGGGAGCTCTGTGGGTGTTTCCCCGTCGTCTGTCTGGATCTCCTTGTGTTCCCTCACGACGCTGCTGGTACCACCAGTCAGACGCCAACCCTGTGCACTCGTTCCTCCTGTCCTCCTCGTACGGATTCCCCTCTGGACGCCACAGAACCTACCTACCGGTGTTCGGACCCGTCTGGAGCTGTAGTCCTTCGGATCAGTCGAGCAGCTGCTCTGTCTCAACTTACCCAACCATTTAACGCCCAAGTAAGGATCCCTCCGTTGCTTAATTCCGCTCCCTCGTCCACATCCACTAACTCTCCCTCTGTCTAGAGCTGTAACAAAATCCGGGTTATCCGGTTTTCAACCCGGATAAATACGTCACCCGGGCAGACCGGATGGTGGCATGCATTTGATCCGCCTTATAGGCTACGGTCTTTCTCAAGCATGGTGTTCAGTCACGAACACAGTCACAGACACACTGAGTGAAACGAAACCTAACTCCCGCCCCGTTCGTCACGAGCCGGTTAAGTGAGCCATGCCCCCTACTGATCCGTCCGGACGGGACGAATCCCCGCTGACTAGTAACTGCTCGAACGGCTCACTCTGCTCGCGCTCGGCTCTATCTCTCTGCTCGCTCGCAACTCTTAGTTGCATAAATGAGCCACACCACCACTTATGTTCCAACTTCGTAGCGTTGCATTTTTTTCTCTAGTTAAGCCAGCGCCACTTCATGACGGATCATTGCTCGGTCAGACCGTATTGAGTTGTTTCTGTGTGGAAGCGGGTGCCTGAGTCTGGCGAATCATGCCGGCTCTGTGTGACTCACGGCCAGACGAGTCACGCGGCAGAATCGAAACTTAAAAAGATCCGAGTTGGCATGGATTCGCTACTTGTCCGTCTGACCGCTGAATCGCTGGCTCTGGGTGACTCAGCGGGTCAGACGGGCAAGTAGCGGATCCGTGCCAACTCGGATCATTTTAAGTTTCGATCCTGCCGGCAGCAAGGATTGTCGACTCGTCAACCTGACTGCTGAAGCCTCTGTAGCTCGCTGCAGGCTCGGTTAGCGTGGCTTCATGCATCTTGTACAGCCGTTGAAAAAGAATCATTTAGTGATATAGGGAGGGCCAGATCATTCCATGTTGTTTACTTGTAGGTCTAAACTCAGCATTGCCTCACCTAATGCTACCACATTTGTCGCTGTGTAAATGCACACACTAGCTGTTGTGTCTGGCTTTCAGATAAAATGGCATTGAATTAATACTTGACAAAAATAAATGAATGAAATTGTAGCCGTAGGCTGCTCTTTGATTTATCAAAATGAATTGATAAATGGGACAAAAAAAAGGCGAGACGCATAGCCACTAAACGGCAGAAAGTTTTTTTTTTTTTTTTAATAAGTGACTCAAGTGATCCGTATAACTCGGATCCCCTCCTCGAAATGATCCGATCAGCCCGGATCACCCAAAAGATTCGAGTTAAGCATCTCTACCTCTGTCTACAGTGAGACGATCCCGTCGGCTGATCCAGTTCGTGTTTTCCACTTCCCCTTTCCCCGATCATCCAATAAACATATTTAAAGCTGCAGTCTGCAGGATTTGTTGTTGTCATACGTAAAGTCCTACTTTTTGGCATTTTAAGAGTTTACATGATCTATCAGAACGCTTGAAGTTGAAAACGGTGACCTCCGTAGTCGCAAAATGCAAGAAATGCTTATTTTTAACCGAAAAATAAAAAGTTATTCAACTTCCTGTCCCGCCCCTTCAAAACACATGAGAACTCGTGCACGTCTACGTGCACACCAGATGCGCCCACACGACTCCTCATTCATCAGCTCACCTGTCATTTGCGATCATGGAAGACACAGTAAGTAGACTAGCCCGTAATGAAGTTCAATAGTCCAGATAAATAAGCGTGGGGACGAGCCTACCTTGTATCGCGCGTGCACAATCGGTGATTGACAGGCAGCAGAGCCCAGCTCGTAAACCTGATTGGTTACCTTTTACCGGTCCGGTCTGCAATTTTGTAAACAAACCTGCTGGCTTTGGAGGGACCTAGCGGGACATATAGGGGACCTAGAGAACTCTTTTTTTTTTTTTGTATTGGGGTATTTAATGTACTACTTTCAGAATCCCCGGACAGTTCCAGGCATTATGCTTGAAAAAGAGTTGCAGACTGCAGCTTTAACTGATTCTTTGTTCCCCTGAGTCGTGTTCTGCATGTGGGTTAGATCCCTTAAAGGATAAGACCGGTTTTTTGACATTGGGCCCTTGATTTCACATTATAACATGATGTTCTACTCACCCCTGCTTGTTGTTTGTCATTTGGAGCTGTTCCGAAGATATTCGAGAGGCGTCTGGCTGCTCTCTTGAGATATTCGGCCATGAAACGGTTTCCTATGGGCAAGCTCATACAGGCACAAACTATGCTGTTTATAATTTATTAATTACTCTACACCAGCACTGATAACGTGGAGGTGCGTCGCTTACTTAAAAAAATCCGGGTTACTAATTTTGAATTTTAGCCGAATGAATAAATAGGCAGCAGGTCTGTGGGCTGTCTGTGGCAGTAGCACGACGAGGACGTCAGTAACACCCACTTTACAACAAAAAAATCTAAATTACAGTAACCTGGATTTTTTTAAGTAAGCGACGCACCTCCACGTTATCAGTTCTAGTGTAGAGTAATTAATAAATTATAAACAGCATAGTTTGTGTCTGTATGAGCTTGCCCATAGGAAACCGTTTCATGGCCGAATATCTCAAGAGAGCAGCCAGACGCCTCGCGAATATCTTCGGAACAGCTCCAAATGACAAACAACAAGCAGGGGTGAGTAGAACATCATGCTATAATGTGAAATCAAGGGCCCAATGTCAAAAAACCGGTCTTATCCTTTAAACCCACCTGTTATGTGCTTTGGGCACATTAGTAAGTTTTGGTAATTAATTAGTTTACGTTCATTGGAGGCGCTGTTGGTCCGCCTATAAATAGGCTGGGTTTCGACATGTCGGGAGATTCCACTTGCACCTTGCCGCTCGCTTCCGCTCGCTCCATCACGGGAACGCGCCTTGAGGCGTTGCGCGCTCGTCCAGTCGCGCCAGGCCGCAGCTGACGTATCCAGCCTGTCATGCGGTATTTTTGGTTAGTCTATGTTTGTTCGTTTTCTAGTAATGATTTTGGCCTGGTGGGACCGGTTGTCCTGGTTTCGATCTTTCTTTTGCATTAGGTTCCTTTTTGCTTTAGTCCGGTACTTGTAGGGGCTTCGACGGCCCTGTATAGGGTTGGCCCCCTGCTGTACCGTTTTGTTATGTTTGATCGGCTCACCAGGTCCAACTTTTGTTAATACTTTTGGGGTTGTGTTTTTCCTTCTTTCTTTTTTGGGGCACGGGAAAGTTGAGGGAAGTTAACTCTCTTTTTTTCTTCACAGAAAATTAAGAGGAGCTGAATCAAGAACTAAAGTTCCAGAGAGTTTAATAAATAAAATATATATTTTTGTACCCTCAATCTTGTCTCATGTCCTCCAAATATGTTGTGCCTTGGTGGCCGTAACATATTTATGGGGGCTCGTCTAAACAGAGTTTACCTTTAGCAACTTGTCGTGTCCTGAGGTTGTTTGTTGGGTTTTTTTGTGCATTTGGCACAGCTGGAGCGCGGTGCGCTGGTTAATGAGGATAATTGAGCGTGGTGTTGTAGCTTTGTTTGTGCTTGGGCTTTTGTGATTAAGTGTGGCTTGATTCCATGGTATAGACATGGAGTTTGACCTGGATGAGTTTGTTGAAAAGCCCACATTGGATGCCTTGGGTAAATGCACAAAGGATCAGTTGCTGTTAGTTGCAGAGCATTTCAAGGTTACAGTAAATAAACGTGCTAAAAGGGGAACAGTTGAAGCGGAGTTATTAGCAGCATTGGTTCAGGTTGGAATTTTTCCTGCTACAATTTTACTAAAAAGTCCTGTTGGGTCTCCATCGAGGGCTTCGTTGACAGATGAACCGGTTCGTTTGAAAGAACTTGAAGTAGAATTAGGACAGCTTGCTTTGAAAGAAAAGGAGCTTGCTTTGAAAGAAAAGGAGCTTGTTTTGAAAGAGAAGGAGCTGTATTTTGAACAACGAAAACTGGAGATACATGGTGAACTACGTTTGAAAGAACTTGAGCTTGGTGCTGGGTCTTTGCAATCTCGATCGACTGATTTTGATGTTAGTAAAAATGTTTGCTTGGTTCCTCCATTTAATGAGCGGGATGTTGATAGATATTTTACGTTGTTTGAAAGGGTGGCACTCACACTTAAATGGCCTAAAAACATGTGGACTTTGTTGTTGCAGTGTGCGTTAAGTGGCAAAGCGCAAGAGGCATATGCGTCTCTATCTGTGGCTGATAGCCTTGATTTTGACAAAGTTAAAAGTGCCATTTTAAGGGCGTATGAACTTGTACCTGAAGCTTATCGTCAAAAATTTCGTAAATTGAGAAAAAACTATAATCAAACTTATGTGGATTTTGTCAGAGATAAAGAAATTCTTTTTGATCGTTGGTGTGCTGCTAAAAAGGTTGCCGACTTTGCACAACTTAAGCAGCTCATTTTAATGGAAGACTTTAAAAACAGCTTGCCAGAGAAAGTTACCATCTACTTGAATGAAAATAAAGTGTCAAATGTGTCAAAAGCTGCAGTGCTCGTTGATGAGTATATGTTAACGCACAAAGGTAGTTTTGAGCGCTCACATGTCTTTAATAAATTTGATAAATCTGAAAATAACTGGAAGGGGTGTGCAAAATCTGTTTCCCTCGTTGAATCAGATATACCTGCTGTGCTCGATGACGTTGAAAGCAAGTCAGATCATGTGTTGGATTTAAAAACTAATGTAACGTGTTTTTATTGTAAAAAGAGAGGACACATTGTGGCCAATTGCCCGGTTTTAAAGAAAAAAAACACTAAGCCGGTCGCTCTAATTAAGACTGTAAAGCACGTTAATCAATCACTTTCAACAACAAAGCCTTGTGAGTATGCTGATTTTAAGCCTTTTGTTATGGATGGTTTTGTTTCTGTGTCTCTTAATAGTGAGAAAATCCCTGTAAAAGTATTGCGGGACACTGCTGCCTCTCAGTCTTTTATTTTGGAGGGGATCTTGCCGTTAAATAGAGACACTGCGATTGGTTCTGAGGTGCCAGTTCGTGGTTTTGGCATGCAAGACATCGGTGTTCCGCTGCACAAAGTCGTGATCCAGTCTGAGCTGTGGTCTGGTGACGCTGTGGTTGGGGTGCGTCCTAGTTTCCCAATAGCGGGCGTCTCCATGATCATGGGCAATGACTTGGCTGGGGGTCGAGTGTTAGTTACTCCAGACGTTACACCCGTCCCGGTGTTGCGCACCGGACCAGATGAGCTTGCTCGTACATTCCCAGATGTGTTCACGTCGTGTGCAGTTAGGCGTGCAGTACTTAAGCGTCAACAAGAGGAAAATAAAGATGACGTTGACTTGAGTGACAGCTTTCTGTTCAACACTGAATCCGAACAGGTCTCATTAAAGAAAAGTGTGGAGGAGGACATGTTGGATGCAAAGGCACTGTCATTGTCTAGACAGCAGTTGATGGAACTTCAAAAAACTGATCAAAGTTTAGCACATTTGTTTAAGGATGCTTTAAATGATAAATCTGAGTCCATTTCTAGAGGCTATTTCTTGCATGATGGGCTTTTGATGCGTAAATGGACGCCTTTAAATGTCTCTCCTGTTGACGAGTGGAGTGTGGTGAAACAGATTGTTGTTCCATCTCCATATCGTTCAGAAATTTTGCGGTTAGCACATGATAATCCATTAGCCGGTCATCTTGGAATAAGAAAAACATATGATCGCATTTTGCGTCATTTCTTTTGGCCGGGTTTAAAGAGCAATGTCGTGCGCTACTGTAATTCGTGTCATTTCTGTCAAGTATCTGGCAAGCCAAATCAGATGATTTCTCCTGCTCCGTTGTATCCCATTCCAGCCATCTCTGAACCATTTGAACGAGTATTAGTTGACTGTGTGGGTCCGTTGCCTCGGACCAAAGCGGGGAATAAGTTCCTGGTAACGGTGATGTGCACCTCTACTCGTTTTCCAGAGGTTTTTCCGGTGCGTAATATAACTACGCCGGTAGTGGTGAAAGCATTGACAAAATTTTTTTCATTGTTTGGTTTACCTCGGGTTGTGCAGACTGACCAAGGGTCTAACTTTATGTCTAGAGTATTTGCGCAGGTTTTACGTCAACTTGACATAAAGCACTGTCATTCCAGCGCTTATCACCCGGAAAGTCAGGGCGCTCTCGAACGTTTCCATCAAACGTTAAAAACAATGCTTCGCAACTACTGTTTGGAGTTCGAAAAAGACTGGGATGAAGGAGTACATTTACAACTGTTTGCTATACGGGAAGTGGTTCAGGAGTCTCTGGGGTTTAGCCCGTCAGACTTGGTTTTTGCTCACACTGTTCGTGGCCCTTTAAAGTTATTGAAAGAGAAGTGGTTGTGTGAAAAATCTGACCAAAATTTGTTGGACTACGTCAGTAACTTTCGACTGAAGTTGAGCCGTGCGTGCGAGATAGCTAAAGAAAATCTTAAAACTGCACAGGCTAAAATGAAGTCTTTGTTTGATAGAAATGCGATTATGAGAGTTTTTCAGCCTGGGGATAAAGTGTTGGCGTTACTTCCAGTTCCTGGTTCCAGCTTACAAGCGCGCTACAGTGGCCCTTATACGATCAAAAAGAAGGTCGGAGATCGAGACTATCTGGTCTCTACTCCTGATAGGAAGCGTACATCACGCCTATGTCATATTAATATGCTGGAGCTTTATATCGAGCGTGCGCCCTCTTTGAATAAATCTGTCAGTTGTGTTTCCAGGGAACGAGCTGACGCATGTGTCGGGGCAGGTGCGGACGCACGGGAGGAGCTTTCCAGTGCTGAACAAGAAGGTGACGTTTTTTCACCGGCTGTCACTGAAGGAAGGTTTCCAAATTCAGAAATATTGGAAAACTTACCTCTGTTGTTGTCTCACCTTGATTTTTCTAAGCAGGCTGATGTCATTAATTTGATCCAGTCTTATAGGTCGCTGTTTGCAGACATTCCCACTCAGACTCGTGTGCTCAGCCATGATATTGATGTTGGTGATTCCAAGCTTATTAAACAACATCCTTACAGAGTGAACCCGGGCAAGCGACGCCGTTTGAAGACGCAGGTGGAGTACATGGTGAAACATGGACTTGCTGTTGCAAGCAGTAGTGCGTGGAGTTCGCCATGCCTCCTGGCTATTAAAGCCAGTGGAGAAGACCGTTTCTGTACGGACTTCAGGAAGGTAAATGGGGTGACTAAGCCGGATTGTTATCCACTGCCTCGGATGGAGGATTGTGTGGACCATGTGGGGGCTGCCCAGTTTGTGACTAAGCTGGATTTGCTGAAGGGATACTGGCAGGTACCCTTAACAGCACGAGCCCAGGAAATTTCCGCTTTTGTCACACCCGATGATTTCCTTCAGTATACGGTGATGGCTTTTGGGATGCGTAACGCCCCAGCGACGTTTCAACGGTTAATGAATGTGGTTTTGTCCGGTTTATCATTCTGTGAGGCTTATTTGGATGATTTGGTGATTTGTTCTGCTACATGGGCTGAGCACGTTGAACATTTAAGAACAGTTTTTGCGCGTCTGAGTGAGGCTAATTTGACAGTTAATCTTTCTAAATGCCAATTCAGCCAAGCGACAGTGACCTATCTTGGAAAAAGGGTGGGGGGAGGTCAAGTGCGCCCGGTTGAGGCTAAAGTAGAGGCTATTGTATCAGTTCTGGTGCCTACCACTCGTACTGAGCTACGCCGCTACCTAGCAATGGTTGGTTACTACAGGGGGTTCTGTAAAAACTTTTCCTCTGTAGCTGCTCCTTTAACAGACCTACTTAGCCCTAAAGTAGCTTTTATTTGGTCTGATCGGTGTCAATCTGCTTTTGAGCAAACTAAACATTTGCTAATTAGCGCTCCTGTGTTGTCTGCCCCTCGTTTTGATGTACCATTTAAGTTGGCTGTGGACGCATGTGATTCTGGCGTCGGAGCTGTCCTTCTTCAGGATGGGACTGATGGGGTGGAACATCCAGTTTCTTATTTTTCAAAGAAACTTGACAAGTATCAGAGATGGTATTCCACCATCGAAAAGGAGGCATTAGCGTTGGTCCTGGCTTTAGAACATTTTGAAGTGTATGTAGGCGGTTCTATCGGATCTGTGGTTGTTTTTACGGACCATAATCCGTTAGTTTTTTTGGATCGCATGTGCAATAACAACCGCCGCTTGATGAACTGGGCTCTGCGACTCCAGTCTTTTAACATCTCTATCCAACATGTTCGTGGTAAAGACAACGTAGTGGCCGACGCACTTTCACGACTGTAGTCTTGTTTTTTTTTTCTCTGAATGTTTTTTTTTTCCTTACAGGTTACATCAATCCCCATTCAGAGTCTTTTGGTGGGGGTGTTATGTGCTTTGGGCACATTAGTAAGTTTTGGTAATTAATTAGTTCATTGGAGGCGCTGTTGGTCCGCCTATAAATAGGCTGGGTTTCGACATGTCGGGAGATTCCACTTGCACCTTGCCGCTCGCTTCCGCTCGCTCCATCACGGGAACGCGCCTTGAGGCGGTGCGCGCTCGTCCAGTCGCGCCAGGCCGCAGCTGACGTATCCAGCCTGTCATGCGGTATTTTTGGTTAGTCTATGTTTGTTCGTTTTCTAGTAATGATTTTGGCCTGGTGGGACCGGTTGTCCTGGTTTCGATCTTTCTTTTGCATTAGGTTCCTTTTTGCTTTAGTCCGGTACTTGTAGGGGCTTCGACGGCCCTGTATAGGGTTGGCCCCCTGCTGTACCGTTTTGTTATGTTTGATCGGCTCACCAGGTCCAACTTTTGTTAATACTTTTGGGGTTGTGTTTTTCCTTCTTTCTTTTTTGGGGCACGGGAAAGTTGAGGGAAGTTAACTCTCTTTTTTTCTTCACAGAAAATTAAGAGGAGCTGAATCAAGAACTAAAGTTCCAGAGAGTTTAATAAATAAAATATATATTTTTGTACCCTCAATCTTGTCTCATGTCCTCCAAATATGTTGTGCCTTGGTGGCCGTAACACCACCATGACAACCTGGATGCTAAATGTGAGCTTGCTGAATTAAAAAAAAGAAACAAAAGACCAAATTAAGAAAGACATAAAGCAATTCATAGAGGAAAATGTAACAGAAGGAATCAGTCCAACAGTGTTCTGGGATGCTTTCAAAGCTGTACTCAGAGGGAAACTTAATAAACAGGATTATTATGACCATGGGCCAAAGGCAACGAAACGGCTAGGAAAGGCGGCTTAGAAAGCAGCAAGCTGTAAATACAATTCACAAGACTAGGAACCACTCTACAAATGACATACAGTGTAGTCAAGAAGCACATTTAGGAAGAATTATGAAAACCTGTACAAACAGCCATGTTCCTCAAATAGAGATAGGAAAACTGCTTTTCTTGACTCTTTAGATTTACCAAACATTGGAGAGGAGCAAAACAGCAAACTAACAACCCCTATCACTCATGAAGAAATATCTAAGCAAGGCAATTTTATTTGTACAGCACAATTCATACACAAGACTGTCACAGTGCTTTACAGCTACATAAAATCCCAAGAAGGCAAATTAAATCATTAAAACATAAAAATAAACAATCAATTAATTTAAAAATGAAGATTACAGATAAAATACTTTCAGGTGTCATATGCACAGCTAAATAGAACTGTTTTCAGCCTGGATTTAAACATTGTCAGAGTTGAGGCCTGTCTCACATCTTCTGGAAGAATGTTCCAGATGTTAGGAGCATCAAACTGAAACCTTGTTTAGTCCTGACTCTGGGCACCAGCAGGAGACCCCTCCCTGAGGGTCTCAGAGCCCGAGTTGGTTCATATGGCTCCAACATGTCAGAGATGTACTTTGGCACTTGACCATGAAGAGACTTGTACACTTGTACACATCTAGAGCCATATCAAGACTTAAAGCCAACAAATCCCCAGGGGGCGATAGATTTCCTGAAGAGTGGTACAAGAATTTTAAGGAAGAGCTCATCCCAATGCTTCTATCATCATTCAACAATACTCTAAGGGAGGATCTAACCCCACTTTCATGGAGGGAAGCAATTATCTCAGTAATCCCAATAGAGGGAAAAGATATTGAATATTGTAATAACTACAGACAAAAAAGAACAGTGCAGTAAGCCTAGATGCAGAGAAGGCTTTTGACAGTGTGAATTGGAGATTCTTGTATGCAGTACTTGAAAGATCTGGCAGTTCTCTGCCAGATGTTGCTGTTATGGTGAACATTGCACCATCTGTAGCCTTATTATCTGCTTTTGACCTTGTCAAGAAAATTCTCTCAAAACGAGGCTCAGAGTCGCTGGAGACAAACACAAAACATTTATTCTTGTAACAAGGAGACAAGTCTGCACAACATATCAGAAAGCTGATCCAGAGTTTGTCTGAGTTCAAAAAATGATAGTACCGCTATTCATACCTTCACTAGCCACACAAGGTTATGAGACATTCAGTAAATCAAGGTTCAGACAAAAGATAAAGAAGTAACTGTCACACTTTATTGATTTAATTGAGCTACATCAACATTTAATTTCCCTCTGGGATAAATAAAGTATTTTAGAATTGAATTTGAATTGAATTGAAGAGCAGACCCCGGTGGGCCACAGAGTCAGGAGAAGCAAGTCTTTAGTTTGAACAAAGTTTATTTGTTAACAAAAAACTCCCCCAGCACACAGTAATATACTTCTTTTCATATAGTCTAACCTCATAACATTTTTCTAACAGACCTCCTCTGAAATCTTGAGCTTTTCTCGTTTCCCTCAGCCCCCAAAGATTGTTTGTGGGGAACTTTTGCTGCCTTGGAATTACTTGAATTACCTGTCACCACTGGATACCTCTAGTCGGACCAACTTGCTGCATTGCCTGTTTGTTGGGTTCAGCCTATGGAAACGTGTACCCGTACCTGTGGGGTGACCAGATGTCGCATTTTTATTACTTTTCACACATCCCGCAAATTGAGACGTTGTTCCGCATTGTTATTGACTTTTGAAACGCGTGTTTTATAATCTGATATTGTTAAATGTTTTATTTGTATTTATTCCTTTTTTTTTTATTGAACCTCAAAACATTACAGTATATACAAAACCTCTAAATGCTAGAGGTATACATAGTGTACAAAAAAAGGAAATAAAACAAGACAAAAAAATAAAAATAAATATATTACCTAAGAGGGCTGCACGGTGTGGTGGTGGTTAGCACCGTCGCCTCACAGCAAGAGGGGTCCAGGTTCAACTCCCGGCTGGGGCCTTTTCTGTGTGGAGTCTGTTCTCCCCGTGTATGTGTGGGTTTTCTCCGGGTACTCCGGCTTCCTAGCCTAGAGATCTAGACGCCCCTAGCGACCGCAAATTGAATTTGCTCCCGGGCTAGTCTAGTCACTTGTGGTCGTTTTGCGAGGCTGCAAATCGAAACTTAATCGGGCCAATCAAATCGTGAGGAGGGGGTTCGGAGGCCGGGCTACCTAGTGACGACAGAGGTGCGATGTTTCAGTGTGTAGTTCCAGAGAGAGGTAAACAATGGCTGCGCCCAGCCAACAGTCTTTCCATTTGGCTTTGGCAGCGACTCTAGAAGATTTAAATATACAGTTTACAGGGGTCTGGCTCAGTGTTGTATTGTAACGAAGTAAAAAAACTTCACTACTGTACTTAAGTATATTTTGGAATACTTTCCTGGAGTTTAAAATTTTTTGACAACTTTCACTTTTACTTCACTATATTTCCGAACTTAATTGCATACTTTTACTCCAATACATTTTCATTGTTCGGTTTAGTTACTTGATACAAAAAAAGAGAGAGAGAGAGAGAAAAAAAACGCAACAGTGTTTTAACCCCATGCATGTTATGCCTGCCCAGACGTGGAAATTCTATCTTACAGAAACTCCCCTTTTTTAGGTTTTAAAGCAACACTCCGGAATTTTCGACATTGGACCTCATTTCCGAGTCAACCAGAGTGTAAGAAATGTGTACAGGTGTTTTTTTTTTTTTTTTTTTTTTTTTAATTCCATGCAGCCCTTGTAAAACCACTGGTCGGTGTTGCTAAGCTAGCGCAAGAGATCCACTTTTGGTAGCCTGCTACAAGAAAACAGTCTTGCCCAATTCAATAAACACTCAAAGCACATCAATTGTCTTGCCAGGCTATCGATGCAAATATCTACGTTGATAGAGAGATTACGGAGTAAAACCAACCTTACAATTATATTTTATCACCCGCAGCCATTCGAGCTTCCTGGTTTGAAAGTTTGGCAGCCGCGGACTAATATCTAGCACCAATCTTACCGGCTCTTGCTGCCAATAGTTTGTTTTACAAAAGCAACCGCCACTTTACCAAAAACTTGATCAGAGAATGGCAATGTTCGGAGAACCCGGTGCTTTTGATGACGAGGACGAGCCATTTAATTTTTCCAATGAAGCATACCTGTACGAGCCGGAATATACTGAGGAAGAGTTGAGAGAGATGGAACGAGAGAGGGGCGAACGAGAGAGCACGTCTGTAGCAGACAGCCGCAGCTAGAATAACCGGGGATTGGTGGTGTCGGTGCCGAAATTGCAAAGCAATAAAGACGGAGGAAGAATGCTTTTGCTGCCGAGAGTGGGACTTAGTTATCCCACAGATGGAAGAGCTGGAGCTTGATACATCGTTCCATAGTCTAGATTTGTCTGGCCATAGCACATCTCGAGATGTGTGCATAACGGAGCACCAGGACTTCTTATCACATCTCAACCGCGGAGTGCTAGAAACAGTCTTCTCAGTCGATAAGATAAACTGGAAAAAACGACCCAGACCTGCTGGACCCAATGGCCAGTTGTCATTGCGGTAAGTTACCAAAACAAAATTTTGTTGAGATTTGTTATCTATTGGTTGAATGAAAAAACGTACCGTGTAAGTTATAATAACTAATAGTCCACAGTGTAACTATTATAATGTGCACTTCAGCCTAAACAATTTAGGAAAGGTTGTACTGTTATGTAATTACACCAATATTACATAGTTGCCTCTATGTGGTGTCACAAGTGGTGCCTTGTTACTACATTGCCTTGTCCCCAAGTCCAACAGCTAACTTCCGTCTTATTTTAGGCAATACCGATTGGTGGCCTACCGGCTTTTACTTGAATGGGCTTTGAAAGGAACACCGCTGGCGAGAGGACAAAGACGTGTTCTTCCATCTTGTGTTGTGAGCTGCATCCAAAATAAATACCCGTCGCCAACAGGCAGATATGTAGGCTTCAGAGAAGCACAAGATGCCCTGACACTGTTCTGATCTACTACATTTTCACCAAAAGTAAACACACATAGTTATAGTTACAGTAATGTGACACACACATTGTATTGTCATTACAAATAACTGCACCATGTCGTTATCATGAAAGGCCAGAACAACATTTACATATGGTTACAGATATAATTTTATTTACTAAAACAACACACATCAACACATTGTACAACTGTCATATATAACTGTACAAATCTCAGTACAACTTTGAAAACTTATAGGCCTATTTAATTTACTTGTACTTTACTTTATAATTTTGTTTTTTTTCCCACATATTATTGCCCCTTTGTGGACATGTGAAACAATGGAACAAAAAAAAAACTGTGTGTAAGTATTTCAATAAAAATAAGTTTGCTTGTCTGTTGTCTTTTCCTTGATGACGACACATTGTATTCAGCACACTGTACTTAGAATAACACTAAACTACACCATTTCATCCCATTTCAAAACGAGAAACATGCTCAGCAATTGCCTTGTCTTTTTCCGGTCTTGGGGTGGCAGCTATATTAGCTGGTATAGTAGCTGGCTGCTGGATAGAAGAGCTTGGATCTGTAAACTTGACTGTTGGATCCATGCGCCTTTCTAGGACCCTCTCCACCAAATCTGTCCGGAACGTCTGTGTCGTGGGCTCATAAATCTTCCTTGCAACCCATTTTTTGCTTTGTTTAGGATGGACTAGATTGAATCGCGGGTTCCCTATGGGAGTCAAAATACACAGACACATAATCAAATCAAGGCTTGGTGAGTGCCTTTGCAGTGAACTTGCTTACAATATTCAATATCACAATATTTTGTTGAGTAAACTAACCCTCAGTGGTTGTAGCTTGTTGACGGCCAACATTCTCGTTATGGTCCATCACTGAGAGCTGGGTGCGTGCCTTCATGAAGTTGTAGAAGAAGTGAAGCCTCTTCTGTGTGTACTTCAACATGGAACTGTGATAAACTTCCAAGGCTCCTGTAAATTAGATCAGGTGATTATAATGCTGTGAATGTTACGTGAAGTTTTGATCAACTAAGACTGTAGGCCTACTTCTTGTAGTCTGGTGAATATTTAGTCTGTTGTGATGTGCTACCAGAGATGTATGAAGTAGAAGTAGAAGTACTGTTACAGATGTAATTACAGCTCAAGTAGTATGGTATTACATAGTTGCTGTAAGGGACAAGTTCCTAACTAACTTTTTTCTTGGCCACGTGAGGCTTCAGGCTTCATGAGGTTTCAGACGCGCATTCCTGGATTAATCACGCACGGAGAGTGACATTAAACTTCAGGTGTTGTTCCATTTATTGTCCAGTCCAGTTTACTTTCCATTTCAATTTCCAATGAGTAAAGAAACAAAAAAATAAACTGTATAACTCCAGAAACGCTATGCGGTCGAAAACTATGTCCTACCCACACTCTGTCTGCCAGGCACCCGTAAGCATACCAATTAATTACAAATCTGTGACTCGCGCAACCAACGTGCGTCGAAGGGAGGGGTTCACAGTGCCATTCCAATTCACATCACAGGTGCGCTGACTAGACAGAGTGTTTTCAGGTCCAGGTAAGTATAAATAAGAGCTAAGTATAAAAACACAAGAGGTAAGTTCAAACATAAAAAAGGTAAGTATATAAAACATAAAGGTAAGTATTTAACTAACATAAGTCTTCCATTTACAGGTCACCAGCAAATAAATCAAAGTTACACAAATCACAAATATGGCTCAAAGAGTTGCAACTATGTGATATCACACTACTAGTTTCGTAATTGCATCCATAACAGTACTTCTATGTCTCTGTCATCTGTGTGCTACACAGTGGTGTGTCTATGGGAAACCCTAATGTAAATTACTAAATGGTAGCAGCAGGCATACCTGTATGTTGGAAGAGTGTCATCTGGTTGAGGTCCTTCAACAGGTTCTTGTTCAGAATGTGTTCCGAAAGGGTCTTGAAGGCAGCCAAGTCTTTTTGCAGCCACCTCTTCTTTCTCTGCTGCTCCTCAGTGAGGTGCTGGTGGTAGCAAGTCCTCTCCACTCCGTCTTCCTCCCAACGATGTATACCACAAATGTGATTCAGAATTGACGTCCAGCGGCGTTTCAACTCCTGTCACCACATGTTGTTCAGTGACAAATTGCTCAGTTATATAATTCAATTATACACCAACAATTCATTTTGCTTAGTATAGAAAAAAAAGGAAAAACTGTTATGTACTTGCCGTTGCATCACCACCGCATGTCTGGCAAGACCACCACAGGTGATTAGTGATGGACTTCAGCCAAGGCTGTAGGTCGTTGTTCTTTTTTATGTTTGCTGCCACAGTCAACTTCTTTTTTAGACCTAAAAAAAATGGGGGGGGGACAATGAGGGCAGAGCAGATGGGCTAGGTGGGGTGTCAACCATGTGTCATTGCATTTTCAAAGCTTACCTTTCACAACATGCTAAGGGTCAAACTGGTGCTGTATGTCGGGAGTACTGCTCTCTCATAAGCTTCCTGATGGAAGGAGCTCTGTCTGTGGTGATGACATCCACTCTGACTCCTGCCTGCAGCAAACGGTCCAGACTCCTCTGAAAGCCCAGTTTCTCCATGGCTGGTGAACTTGTGGTCTCTGACACCTTTGTACAGTAATGATAGTCAGATCAGTACACATGACATTATTTCAATTTGCAATGCAATACCATCTATACCTTACGCTGTTCACCCCCCGACTACATAAACAATTGAAATGAAGGGAAAATTAGTATATTTAAAAAGTATATAAATGTATGCATTTACCTGAACTAAATCCACCATGATGATTTCTTTTGTTTCATTACTCATGAAACTGTAAGTCGTGTACTTGGCGCTGTGCCCAGGAGAATCCGAACGACCATCACCGCAGATTGAAAGTCCTTCATCAACAGTCAGCAGTTGAAGATTTCTGATGGTCTCTTCATGATAGTCACGGTATGCATGCTCAATCACTGGTACGAGGTAGACTTTTTGCAGCTCATAAAATGTGCTCTTCTTTGGGATTTGCAGATTGAGTACTTCTGCCCAGTCGGAGATTTCAGTGTATGTAGAACCCGTGAACAGGATGTTGTGGTGTTCCACGCAGTAGAGGACATGACTCCCATTCACCTGAGTGTCCTTTCAAACAGACCCACTTGATATGTATACGGCTCCCAGTAGTGGTGACTATCTTGTCTTCATCTTCAATCACAACTCTACACTGGTGGCATGTCTTGAAGAGCTGCATAAGATTGAACTCGTTGACGATCCATTTCTTCTGTGACCAGTTGCTGGCTGATGGAGTAGAAGGTATGTCTTCTATGTCACTACCTGAGGCAGAGCTTGACGTGCTGGTAATTGGGACATAACTGCTGTCAATCGGATGAATATAGGAGGCCTCAAATTAACTCGTGCTCTGGTCCTGCGGGTCGCCATGCCTTGCTAGTGCTGTTTCCTCCTTTTGAAAACAAAATATACAAATACACAAACAAGCATGTCAAGTGTTTGTATAGTGCAGTGGAAAAAAAGTTCATTGACAGTGAGCCTAAGAACAGAGAGAAGAAGAGAGTGCATATGAACTGTAACCTGTACCTTACTCAGACAATTGTGAAATTTTGAAGACACTGCATTGTCATTTTATGAAAATAAACAGAAAAGAAGTTGACATGTAGTTGTTGTCTCAGATCACAAATTGATTATTTGAATGAATCATAAAAATCAATCAAATACCTCGGTTGGTCTGAGAGGAGGAAAAGCAAAATAGAGGCCAGATGTTGAACGCTGCTCCTGTGGACGTGGCACTGCCTGTTCCGGGGAATTGAGGAAAAACTCCAGCCCACCAGAACGCCTAGTGTCCTTGGAAGATGAAGGTCCAGAGGGGTCCTTTTTTGGTGTGGACAGTAGTGCAGCATCCATCCCCTGTGCAAACTTTTCAGATAATGACATTTTAAAATGAATTATATATAATGCCAACATGAATGCACAAATAAAATACCATCATCGAAAGGCTGTGTCTCTCAGAAGGAAAGATGTAAGGGAAATCAGCTGTGGGCAGCCATGGTGTAATGGCTAGAAAGCTAGACTGTAGATCATAGGGTTGCAGGTTCAATCCCCATCCTTATCAACCCCTATCTACCTCCATGGGTGAAATGCCTTGTGCAAAGCCCCTATCCCCACACCAGGGACTGTAACTAATAACCTGTAATAGCTGTCAGTTGCTTTGGATAAAAATGTCAGCTAAGTGTAATCTTATGTTGTGTAAGACAAATAAGAACAACAACAATAGCCTACACATACAGCTGTTCACAACGATGTATAAAATATCAGTAGCCTACTGTTATGGATATAATTACAAACTAATAATATAATAACTTATCACATAGTAGCAACGTTGCATCATTCTAGTACTAGAGTTGTAATTACATCCGTAACAGCACTTCTACTTACCGCTGGCTATACTACTTTTCTTCATACAAGCTTTTCCCCTCCCCCAGACACACACACACACGCACTGCACCAGTGCACCCTGACCTCGCAAACGTCACTCACACGATACGCCAATGCTTTCTATCCAGATATAAACTGTCAAACTATCTGGGAAACATAGATGTCATGTCATGTCAATGTTTGGTCGTTTCTAGATGACTCGTGAGTGTACAGTGCATTGTAGAGGTTTGTGAACAGTGTACGCATCTCTTCTAAAATCGCTTTCATTGCCCCATTCCATCTCGTCTAAAAAATCACAATGTCACACCAGAGCACTAGCGTTACTACTACATGGGCATTTACGGTTTAGCAAATACTTTCACATAACTTCTGATACCCATTCTTACAGCAATTACACAAACCAACAGTAAATCACTATAGCAGGTAAATACAAAAGCATAGCAAAGGTTATAGGTAACGTAAGCTAAGTCATCATCACTGAACCATGTGCTACCATCATGAAAGCAGAAAGCCTGTACCAACCTGTTCTTCAGAGACTGTTTGCACCACAGTGGCTGTCCTTGGTATACCTGGGAAGGCGGATGGCACTGCAGACGGTTACAGAAATTTCTTTGCGGACTTTCTGGACTTTATGAAATCATCGGAGCTGAAGTGATCACTGCAGATGACCCGGATACGCAGCGTCTCCATCGGAGTTTGTATGTCTAATCCTGCAGCTAGGAGCCAGAGTTTTGTTCTTTCCGGATCTTTTAATGGAAAATAGTGAAAACTTTTCGGAACCCATCTATGGGCTCTATTGTTGCAATTAGCAAAGGCACACTGATTTACCATGTTGTTGGTTTATAATCCGCTGCAGCAAACTCGCTCGATCCAAACGCAGCAGATGTAGAACTAGCTTGGAACTAGCAGCTCCCTATAAAAGTGAGTTAGTTACATCACAACTGCCGAGAGTAAGGTAAAATTCCGCTGACCACTAGAAACTAGTCCCTCATATGATGAAAATCCATGTAATGCAAGGTCAGTTTTATTTCAAACATTACTCTATCACCACAAACCTTTACATCCACTGCCTGACATAATAATTGATGTGCTTTGAGTGTTTATTGAATTGGGCAAGACTGTTTTCTCGTGGCAGGCTACCAAAAGTGGATCACTTGCGCTAGCTTAGCAACAGCGACCAGTGGTTTTACAAGGGCTGCATGGAATTTAAAAAAAAAAAAAAAAACATCTGTACACATTTCTTACACTCTGGTTGACTCGGAAATGAGGTCCAATGTCGAAAATTCCGGAGTGTCGCTTTAAGGTAGTTTTACAAAAAAGCTCTTCCTCTTCAGATGCCGGATAAGCTGCAGTTCCCTCCCAATTCTTTTTTTCTTTTGTTTAATGACCGGTTGTGTGTGCACCTCCTATAGCTTGTGAAGTACAGTAATCGTAACAGCTTTTTTTCTTGGTGATGTTGGCCGCATTTTCTGTACTGAGTTATTTTATTTATTTTTTAGAAAGGTTTACAAAAGGGGTTTCAAACTGGACTCCCTCTTCAGCTGCCAGATAAGCTTCAGTTTTCTCCTATTTTTTTCTTTAAATTTTGTTTATAATGATGGCAATAACAGTAGCAGCCTCTTTTGTTTCATTTTTTTCTTAATGGTGTAATGTACGCCTCATTTTCAGCACTGACCTTACTTGAAGAAGAAAAACTCACAAAGTTTGTATTTTCTGTCTAAGCCTGGTCTAAATTTGGCCTGCACTTGGTTGTGTGTAGATTTTAAGTGTACTTGACCTTCAAAGTTTACCAAAATATAAAAAATGTCATTCAAACTGCATTTGCCTTGTTTACTTTTTACTTATACTTTTCATTACATTACTTAAGTACATCTATTTTTACAGTAATTCTCATACTTAAGTACAAGACGTTTCGGATACTTTAAGACTTTAACTCAAGTAACATTTCAGTCAGTGACTTGGACTTTTACCAAAGTCATATTTTGGAGGGGTACCTATACTTTTACTTGAGTGTGAGATTTCAGTACTTTATACAACACTGGTCTGGCTTGCTAGGCTACCGGCTTCCTCCCACCACCCAAATACATGCATGTCAGATGAATTGTTGACTTCAAATTGTCCCTAGGAGTGAGTGTGTGTGTCTCATTTGCCTCTGTGTGGCCCTGTGATGGTCTGGTGACTTGTCCAGTGTGTACCCTGCCTCTCGCCCAATGGCTGCTGGGATAGGCTCCAGCCCCCCACGACTCGACCGACGGATTAAGCGGGTATAGAAAATGGATGGATGGATATTACCAAAGAGTCATGTTTAGTTTGTCAAAAATAAACTTTGCTTTAATTGCCTTTTCAGTCTCCAGTTCTTTGATTGTGCTGATATATTTGTAGAGTTCTTGGCAGAAGCGATCCATGTTCGGAGTGGAGCGGAGTCTGTCCATCGTCCCTTATGAACATGAAATTTTCCCAGGAAGAGTATCAGCTGGATGAACTTTATGTAGTCTTTGTCCATATCTTTATCATCAAAACACAATATCACATCTCTCTGTAAATTGAATTATTTGCCCAACTTTCTGGCTAATAAAATATTGTACATCTGTCAAAAATATTCTTTTGTATTCGCATTTAAAAAACAAATGAGAAATTGTTTCGATGTGTTGCTCACAGAAAGTACATGAATAATCTATATCAAGGTTAAATCTTTCCAATGTCTTCTTGACTGGGTACACATCGTGTAACATTTTGAAAGTAACTTCCTTAATTTTATTGTTGAAACAGAACCTCCCTCCATTTAACCAAATCTGGTTAAATAAAGAGGGCCAAAAATATCCTCCAGAAGGTAGAATAACGCTCTGTAAAAAAGTTCTGATCAGGTTACTTGAGCATTTCTTTTTGGTGACATCAACCTTACTGATCAGTATGCCACTGTTTAGCGAGTCACTAATAGGAGTATCAGCAATCGTTCCCTGGAGAAGTTGCAGCACACCACTCAGCAAGGCATCAAAAACCCCTGCATATTCCTTTGGAGTTACTTGGATAACAATTCAGGATTTGTCAAGAGATTTACATTAAAATTTAAAAGCTGTTTAACAAGTATGATACTATTTTCCACCCCGTTTTTAAAATAAAGTGACTTCTTCTTATAAAGGATGTTCCCATCGTTCCATATGTAATAAGAAGTTGTGTTTGTAAATGAGTTTCCAAGCCAAGAGAGCTTGTTGATGAAAGTCGAACAATTTTATTGGTAGCTTTTCAACTTTGTAATCACACTTCATTAAGAATTTAATTCCACCCATTAAATTAAAAATATGTTTGGGAAAGGCTTTCCAAATAACCCTGACACAGAGGAAAACTCATGGATACACGTGACAGCCTTAGTTACCTCATGTGTATGAGATAAAAAAAATTGTAGTGTCATCAGCCAGTTGTGACAAATTGAATTCTTTCTCCAATGCTAAAATACCTTGAAAAGGTCAGTTTTTAATATGCACTGCCATAATTTGTGTGACAAGGAGGAAAAGGAACGGGCTTAAAGGACAACCTTGTTTAATTCCACAAATAATTTCAAAACTGCGAGTGGTTCCATGAGCAAGTTTAACAGAACTATTTCATCCCTGATAAAGGATGGGGATAGCTTTCAAAAAATAATTCCCAAATCCAAAATATTTCATAGTTTTGAACATAAATTTATGGCTTATGGTATCAAATGCTTTATAAAAATCAACAAACAGGACGAAGCTGTCATCTAGTATTCATATACCACGTACAAAGTGGATTATGGAACCTTTGTCTTAATAATCCTCAAGAAAGAAAAAGGGTTACTCTACAGGCATTCTCAGGTCATAAATTTTAGGTGGTCTGTTTTTGGAGGAGGGAAAGAAGACAAGAGGGGGTTGAGTGATTTCCTCCCCTTGTCAGGGTCCTGAGCCTGCTACACTTCACATCTTCTGCTAAGCCTCGACCTCTGAGCCCACGTGCTCGAAGTCAGCTTCTCCTGGAAAAGCCTTGTTGTCAGCTTTACTGCAGGAATACAGGAGTCGACTGCCGGTGCTGTACTAACTCAAAAAGAGTACACGAAATGCTTTAAACTACGGAATTGGTTTCGATGGCGAGCTAAGAACTGTCTGCTCTAAGGCTAGAAGCCTGAAGCTCCAATCTATTCAGCCCAGACTTCCAACTGAATTTCACCTGCCCTGGTCGGCCGGTAGGAGGCTCATTTGCAGCCGCCCTTTTCCCTTTTTGTGGAAAACAGCTGTAGAAAAGTGCGTATTCCAGCCCTGAAGCTGGCGTGAGGCACCACACATTTCCACGGTCATTTCGCAGACATCTCAAGTCTCCCGGAAGTTCCGGGAGTCTCCCTGATATTGATAGTTAATCACGGATGCCCGCGAGTCGGATAAAATATGTTTTTTTTTTGTTTTTTTCAATGCGAGTGAGAGCGTGCAGGCAATACAATAACTCGTGCACCATGCGCGTTTGGACTGCGCAGGCACGAGTGAGAGAGAGGGGTGTGGGCCGTGCGGAGAGGTTGCTTGTGAAACCTGTGCGTATCTGTCCAAAGCGATGCTCTGCTCAGGGCGACTGCTTGTCAGAGGGCGCGCTGATTGGTTTAGTTAGCAAAATAAGCCAATAATGTTCGGTGTGGGAGGGCTTCAATTTACTCTCTGACAGTCACCTAAGTTACCACTCAAAACTGTGCATCCTGCCAAATGGCAGAGGGTGAATCCTTAAGTAAAAAACGAAAATATATGACTCATTTTACAGCAGAATATACTAAAGTATATCCATGTGTAGTGAAGGTGAAGAATGATGACACCGTGCGAGGTGCACTGTATGCAATAGTGACTTTAGTATTGCCCACGGCGGACTTAATGACTGTAAAAACATGTGGAGGTAGGCTAAGTTGAACGCACCATCATCTGCATTTTATTTCTGTAGGTTAAATGCTGTTATAAAATAAAGTAAAACGTATCAAAGACTTATTTAAAGTATCAAACACATTTAGTTACTAAATTGTGTAGGCCTATATCTAACGAGCCAGCTACAGTATCTAACTATCTATATCCAGCCTGTCTAAGCCTTTAAAAAAATCCCCAATTTAATATAGGGTCGGGCGCGGGGGTTCGATAAGCATCTCCCTGAAACGAGTTTTTGGAACTTGGGATGTCTGATTTCGCTCTTGATACATCTGATCGTTGACCTGAAAACATGCGTACGCCACTTCTTTGTGCGTACGCACCCTTTGTACATGAGGCCCCAGCTCTTCCTCTGCTCAGTGCCAGATCATCGTTTCTCCTCGCATGGAAAACACATGATATTGGGTCAGGTGTTTTTGGAAGTTTGTCAAAGTTTTCTGCCTTACCTTTCACAGAAGATCTAGAGACTACTTACCTCGTTAACAATCCACGAACCTGCTGGAAAGAATCAAGTCATGACACGTCTCGGGAGTCCACGGGAGGGACACTTAGCACCGCCACCATCTTAACCTTTAACTGTTCTATGGACATTATTGGAGGTACTATTCCACTCTACATCTTTTTGTCCCTTTCCTGCTGGGCATCTTCACCCTGGAATGTTCAAGGTTTTCACTTCCTTCCTCACCTGTCAGAAATTCACATTAGTTTCAGCAATACATTCCAAAGAGTAAAGAAACCTTCAATAAAAATCCTTTCGTCTCACAGAGGTAAGGGCAGCATTGGGGAACCACACTATACTGCCCAGTAAAGAACCACTATTCATTCAGTTCATCCTTCTTCATTGTAAATAAAACTTTTACCTTCCATATCCGATTTCAGTCTCCTTTTGTATCTTGCCTTTTCGACTGACCTAATACTATCTGTATCTATATATAGAGCTGGACTGTTCATGGTTTGACTGAACGCATAGCCTCATCATGTTTGTGTTTACTGCATTAAATTATACAATGTATGCCCAGGTTTTGATGACAGCTAACGTACGTACACGTCGCATGATGATGTGTTCTTAGCCAACGTACAAACATACAGAAACTAACCCCTCCCCAACATCCTATCGCTGCCAATTTGTTGAATGGTCTTGTCAGTTCTTGGTTCAACTGAGAAATTTAAAAAAAAATTTCTAGTGTCATGTAAACATACTTACTGACGGTTGGTAGCATAAATGTCTGACCCTCCTGCATCTAAAAGTTGAAAATAAGCCTGTAATTGCACATGCCAGAGACCTGTTGGAAGAGCAAGTTGGCTCATACGTTTCAGAGATGTGTGTGTGTGTTATGTGTACTTGAGTGGAGAGTCAATTTATTGCTAACTGGCACTGTCTCGTGAGACCTGTGTGTCACTATGGCAACAACTGCAGACAAGGAGCTCGGCAAGAGATTGATGAGACACAGCAGAAAATGGGGACATCAGTGTGAGAACGACACAATTTCTCTCCTTCTTTTCATGGTTCCAGGATGTTGGCGTTTGTATCATCCTAAATATATATTATGTCAGAATATCAAAGTCAAAATTTGTAAAATTATCAAGCAAATGCTCATATAGTTCATGCTATGCTGGATATAAATTGTCCTCCCTGTAACTGGCTGGTTGTCTGGGGAAATATCCATCAGTTTGATAATTGCTGGTGTAATTGTTTCTCCTTGAGAGATGCATTGAATGTAAAGTGTTTCCATCAACATAGTAAGAAAGAAATTGTTATTCACAGCATGACAGCTGAAAGAAGCTAGCACAGATCAATGGTGGAAAGGAGATAGATCTTGGAATGTCTGATATGAATCTCTTAAGTAAAATTGTGGCCTACTGGAAAAGAATTTCTGACATTACTTGATCTCAAAAGTGTGGTTTGAAATTAGAAAAGTGACAAGTCAAAATTATTGAAAAGAAGGCCTTAAAATCAAACTGGAGTACCTTTATAACAAGAATCTGAGCCATTGTCTTTGTTGCACTTGTACAGATCCAGTTTTTAAAAAGTAGGTAAACTGTCTAAAATATAAATAAGAACAGAATGCACTGACTTCCAAATCTTATTACAAGGATTTTTTTTCTTCACGGTGGAACATAGAAAACAAGTTACAATTACAGTTTACTGAAAAAAAACAATAGCCCCAGAGGATATAAGCGCCCAGTGGATAAACCAAATTTAAGGAAAATGTTCCTACAAGAGTTTCTCGTGGTCCATGTTTTTGTGCTTTAGGTCTTTAGTTACTATTTTATGTAATGTGTTGTACTTTAGCAAAAAAATCTGTTATTGAGATTAAATCTTCTTGTTTCCTGTTTTATTTTGTAGAGTCTTCCCCCCATTTATTTGGTTTGGTTTACTTCTGCTTTTTCCTCACACCTTGTTTCCTTTGCTAATCGTCTCGCCTGACAATTATTTTGCAATCCCTCCCTCTGAAAATATTCTCCTGGGTTTCATTTCTTGATTGCCAAATCAATGATGATTATTGATTCTGCAGCTCGTCCTTATTTTGGTTTTCTTGTTTTATTTGTATCAAGTTTGTAGTTTCATCTCCTTCGTGTGTCATCTCGGACGCATCTCCTTATGACAGAACTGGAACGTTATATTAAAGACATGGAAAAGGAGCCATATATAATACCCCAGAGAATACACAAAAACTTGCAGAACTAAGAGCTAAATCCAACGACCTAACAGCTAACAAAGCACTATCAAACATTATCAGGTTGAAACAAAACTATTACGAACAGGGAGAATCAGCCCTGGAAACTATTAGCCTGGCGTCTTAAAACCTTGAGCCAGGAAAGGGCTATCACTGAAATAGAAATTGAAGGTGGGGTCACTACGAACCCAGCAGAAATCAATAATGCTTTTTGAAACTATTATATGAAACTCTATGCTTCGAACTAACCATTCCTCTCTTGGAAGACGTGGCAAAGCAAAAGCTAGACTCGCCCATCACGAAAGAGGACATTTTTGAAGCACTTGTTTTTATGAGCGGTAGTAAATCACCCGGTCCTGACGGACTTCCTATAGATTTGTTTAAACATTTCAAGAAGTGGCTGATTCCACCTCTATTCGATATGTTAGTTGAACTTATCTCCAAGCACAGCAGTTACAACTAACTTCGCCACATCCGAACCCATTCAACTACAGCAAGGAACGAGACAAGGGTGCCCCCTTTTGTTTGCATTAGCAATCGAACCACTCGCCATCGCAGTCAGACAAAGCACTAATATAACAGGCATTAGACTAGGAGAGGCTGAGAACAAAATAGGTCTTTTTGCTGACGATATAGTTTTGTTCCTGACACAGCTACGTGATTCAATTCCTAACCTCCTCAAATTAATAAACACATATGGCTTGTTTTCAGGATATAAAGTGAATGAATCAAAATCGAATATCCTATTTCTTAATCATTCTGAAAGAATCTCCCCACTGATACAAACCCTGTTCACCAACACTAACAGTTTTACATACTTGGGAATCAAAATTACACCCACACCAGAGGATTTAGTAACTTGCAATTATAAGCCAGTAGTTGCTGCTGTGACCAATATGATAGAAAGATGGTCTGCAATGCCAATTTGTATGGTTGGCCGAATCAATAGCCTGAAGATGTCCATCCTACCTAAATTTTTATACCCATTTCAATGTATATCACTTCCACCACCACCAAACTTTTTTACGAACATGAATAAAATTTTCAGAGACTTCATATGGAATAACCGCAGAGCAAGATTCTGTCTTACCCTCCTCTATTTGCCCTTTGATAGAGGAGGACTGAAACTTTCTAATCTCAAACTATATTACTGGGCATGTCAGCTGCGGACAGCCTCTTTTTGGTTTAAATCTCATTTAAGCCTTTCCTGGGTGGACATAGAGAGATTTACATCTACCGACTTACCTCTTCAGCTGCACCTATATTCTGCAAGACCAGGGAAACTTAAGAAATCCACAGAAAATCCCTTTGTAAGAAATACAATATATGTGTGGCAGGAGGTCCATAAATACTTGAGTGACATTTCTAAGTTATCACAGTTTACTCCAATTTGGCGAAATGAGAACTTCCCACCTGCAACAATGGATAAGGGGTTTAAACTTTGGGCGGATAAAGGTATTGCCAAAATAGCAGACCTCTTTCATGATGGAGTGTTCATGTCGTTTTAAAAAAATCAAGCAAAAGTTTGATTTGCCTGCTAAACATTTTTTCAAATACCTACAAATCAGAGATTTTATTCATAAGGCACAAAAGAATATCTCTTTACCCAAACTATCCACAGTAGAAAATATTGCTGTGTGTATGCGACAAAGAAGGGTTATTTCCATGTTTTATAAGGCACTGTTACTTGGGACCCCAGAATTTTTTCCACGTGCTTCGTGACTGAGTTAGCAAAAGAATGTGTGTGTGTAGCATCCACATTTCATCGAACTGTGTTTGGTCAATGATGTGACGCAGTTTCTTCCTATGGTTTATGTTAAAGGTGGGGTATGGGTTCTTTTTCTGGAACATTTTTTTACATATTGCTTGAAATACTCTTCACACCCCCATTGCAACCAATTAATTAAAAGTTTTGACACAAATATGAAAAGTTTTAGTGGCCTCTAGAACGTACAATCTAGGAAAAACACTATCCAATCATACTGAACGGACCGTTAACGATGACATCACCGAATTTACATTACGGTCATTTTGCAGACGCTTTTAACCAAAGCGACTTACAATAAGTGTGTTCAACATCGGTAGGCAAAAGAACTTCAGGTCACAAGAAATCATAAGTGCATTTCCTTCCAATACCAAACAGCTAAGAGCATAACTAGTGCTAGAGTAAGTGTGATAAGTCAGCTACCTCAGCCTCTCACCAACTGCACACCAGTCACAGCGGGTTGGGGATCCAAACCTTGGTTCGGGTAGGGGAAGAAATAAAAGAGGTAAGAAAAGCAGGAATGGGATGCAAACCCTGGTTCGGGTAGGGGGTAATGAAAATATAGAGGGTAGGACGGAGGAGGGTAGTTTTCCTTGAAGAGGTGGGTTTTCAGCCTGCGGCCAAAGATGGGCAGCGACTCAGCTGTCCTGATATCAGTCGGGAGATCTTTCCACCATCGGGGTGCCAGAACAGAGAAAAGCCATGACCGTGTCGATCGTGCGCAGGGACCCCTGAGTGGCGGGGCAGCCAGGCGCCTGGTGGCCGCAGAGCGAAGTGGTCGGGCGGGGGTGTAGGGCTTGACCATAGCCTGGAGGTATGAAGGAGCTGTTCCTTCCACTGCCCTGTAGGCCAGCACCAGAGTCTTAAACTGGATGCAAGCAGCTACAGGGAGCCAGTGTAGAGAGCGGAGAAGGGGAGTGGTGTGGGAGAACTTGGGGAGGTTGAACACCAGACGAGCAGCAGCTTTCTGAACCAGCTCCAGAGGTCTGATGGCAGAAGCTGGGGCGCCAGCAAGGAGGGAGTTGGAGTAGTCCAGGCGGGAGATGACAAGAGCCTGGATGAGCACCTTTGCTGCCTTGTCGGTGAGGAAGGGGCAAATCCTCCGGATGTTGTAGAGGAGGAATCGGCAGGAACGGGTCACTGATGCGATGTTTGGCGAGAACGACAGTTGGTCGTCCAGGGTCACACCCAGATTCCTCGCGGTCCGGGTTGATGTCACCACAGAGTCATCCATGGTGATGGCCAGGTCTCTGAATGGGCAGCCCTTCCCCAGGAGAAACACCAGCTCAGTCTTGTCCAGGTTGAGCTTAAGGTGGTGCATCGACATCCACCCCGAGATGTCTGCCAGGCACGCAGCAATGCGTGCTTCCACTTGGGTGTCAGAAGGGGGAAAAGACAGAATCAGCTGGGTGTCGTCTGCATAGCAGTGGTAGGAAAAGTTATGGAAGTGGATGACAGAACCAAGAGATGATGTGTAGAGGGAGAAAAGAAGAGGACCCAAGACCGAACCTTGGGGAACCCCGGTGGTGAGCCTACGTGGCTTCGAGACAGACCCTCTCAGTGTGACCTGGTAGGAGCGATCTGTCAGGTAGGATGAGAACATGGAGAGTGCAGAGCCAGAAACCCCCATTCCCTCCAGGGTAGAGAGAAGGATGTCGTGGTTCACCGTGTCAAATGCTGCAGACAGGTCCAGGAGAATCAGGACAGAGGAGAGAGAGTTAGCTCGAGCAGTTTGGAGTGACTCAGTTACTGCTAGGATGGCCGTCTCAGTTGAGTGGCCCACCTTGAACCCGGACTGGTAGGGATCCAAGAGGTTGTTCTGGTGGAGGTAAGAGGACAGTTGTTTAAAGACAGCACGTTCAAGAGTTTTGGACAGGAAGGGTAGAAGGGATACCGGTCTGTAGTTCTTGATATCTGAAGGGTCAAGAGCTGGTTTCTTTAGAAGAGGAGTGACTCTGGCAGTCCTGAAAGCAGAAGGAAAAGAGCCTGATGTCAAAGATGTGTTAATGAGGTGGGTCAGGTAAGGAAGAAGATCAGGGGCAGCAGAATGAAGGAGAGGGGAAGGGACCGGGTCAAGGGAACATGTGGTGGGGCGGCTGGATGTTACAAGGTGAAGGACCTCATTTGCAGAGAGGGGAGAGAAGTGGGACAGAGAGGGAGGTGAGGGAGAAGGTGGTAGAGAGGGAGGAGTGGGAGAGCGACAGGTGTGGGTGGTGTGGACAGCTGGGAGGTGAGGGAAGGAAGATCGGATATCGTTAACCTTCTTGTCAAAGAAGTTGGCGAAATCTTCAGGGAGGAGGGAGGAGGAGGAGAGGGGTGGGGGTTGGAGGAGGGATGAGAAAGTTTGGAAGAGTTTTTTGGGGTTGGAAGCAGAAGTTTGAATTTTGTTACAGAAGAAGGCAGTTTTTGCAGCAGAGAGAGAGGAGGAAAAAGTGGAAAGCAAGGACTGGAAGGCAAGAAGGTCTTCAGGAAGTTTACTTTTCCTCCATTTGCGCTCGGCTGCCCTCACGCTTCGCCTCTCAGTACGCACTGAGTCCGACAGCCAAGGGGCAGGTGGAGCTGAGCGTGCAGGCCTGGAGGTGAGGGGACAGAGTTTGTCCAGAGAGGAGGATAGGGTGGAGAGAAGAAGATCAGTAGAAGTCTCAGGGGAAAGAAGAGAAAAAGATTCAGGGGCAGGCAGAGCAGAGAGAACAGAAGAGGAGAAGTCAGTGGGGGAGAGAGAGCGGAGATTGGGACGAGAAGATATCAAGTGGGTGGGGGGAGGTCGGGAGGGAGGAGAAGAGAGGGAGAGGGTGTAGGACATGAAGTAGTGGTCAGAGAGATGAAGAGGAGTGACAGAGAGGTTGGCGCTAGAACAGTGTCTGGTGAAGATAAGGTCCAGTATGTTGCCAGCCATGTGGGTAGGAGGAGATGGGGAGAGAGCTAGGTCGAAGGAGGAGAGAAGAGAAACAAGAGGGTGAAGCTTCTCTGTCTGGATGTTGAAATCACCGAGAAGGGTGAGGCCGGAGCCATCATCAGGGAAGTGAGAGACAAGAGTGTCCAGCTCCTCCAGGAAGTCCCCAATAGGGCCTGGTGGGCGATAAACTACAGCGATGGTGAGCTTGACTGGGTGAGAGACAGTGACAGCATGAAATTCAAAGGAGGAGGGAGAGAATTGCAAGAGGGAACAAAGAGAGTATTTCCAGTCCTTGGAAATCAGCAGGCCAGTACCACCGCCCCGCCTCACAGCTTCAGACAGAGCTGCGGGCGTGGCAGTGTTTTCTGGGGGGATCCAGGTCTCTGTAAGAGCAAGAAAGTTAAGGAAGAGCATGGATGCATAACCTGAGATAAACTCAGCCTTCTGCACAGCAGACTGGCAGTTCCACAGCCCCCCTGCCACCACTTGCTCAACATAAGTAGAGAGAGAAGGGTGGATGAGGTTAGTAGGGTCCTGGCCTCTGGGTCTGACCCTGTATCTGCGTGGGCGCCAAGACCGAGAGGAGAGAACGGGAATGAAGCACATGGTTTCTTGAAAAATGGTACTTTACACTTACAGGGACCGTCCAGATGAAAATCGTCCTTGAGGAAGTCGGACTTGAAAAAGTTAAGTGCCTTTGTATGACAGCCTTCGTTTGAAGACTGTCGTACAGTCTTCAATTCTGATTGGATTCTGATGCCGTCTATCAAACTGCAATCTGCTCCTCCCTCCCCCTCCTTCCCCCTGTGCGCGTACCCTGCTCCGTGAACGAATTACGCGTCCAGAAGCTTGGCAGGAAGCTAAACTAGAGCCAGCTTGGCTAGCACTTAGCATTATTAAACGTATAGTTAGCATAAACGAAATACTAAATACTAAATACGGCAACGATCGATGCTTGCTGTCAGAACAGCGCTCGTGCACCTTCGTGCTCGTGCACGTTCATGTACTCTAGAGGCGTGGCTTCGGGGGGGAAAGTGAAGAAAAGGGTTGGGACTTTTTACCAGTGTATTTTCAAAATGCAGCTTTGCTGGACTCAAAATCCAGGATCTCCCACCCTACCTTTAAGATGTGCTCTCATTTCACTTTGTTTAACAAGAAACATGATGTAGTTTTGTTCTATTTTGGTTTCATTTTATGCCCCGTTTTATGTTGGTTTTGGTGGCATGAATCACGTGACCCTGATTGGGGAATTGTCCGCAGGTGTGTCGTATACGCTGTATGTAATTAATAAAACAGGTGAGCCCGTGGGTGCGGGTCTCACTCACTCAAACTGAAAAAAAAAGCTTGACTCGTGTTATGTGCCACGTATGTGTGCTGTGTTAAAGAAGGGCCCTGAGAATCTCATAACGCCAAGTTAAAGTGACTGCCAGGTGAAAGTCGCAACATGTACTGCGTGCACCTTAGAGCTGAAGTATGAGCAGAAGGGAAAGAGAATCGACAAGTAGCCGCTTGTCGAGGCTCGTTTTTGATGGTGACGAGAAAAATTACGAGATATGGGAAACAAAGGTTTTGGGCCATATGTGTCTTCAATCCTAAATCAACCCGATATAGACGATGGTGATGACGACAAAAACGCTGAGGCCTACGCGGAGCTCATTCAATTTTTGGACGATAAAAGCCTGTCGTTGGTGATGCGAGAAGCGGCAGATGATGGACGGGGTGCGCTAGAGATCCTCCGTGAGTACTATGCTGGAAAAGGAAAAAAAATTTTAAAATCTGAAAATAAATTTCCAAATTACTTGAATACATTATCTTTTTGGAGACCTTTAAATTCCGGATTTGATCAATTTTGAGAGAATATTCAGGGGATAATGGTGTTCTGAATATTATAACTAATTTGGGGAATTGTGTCTGTCAACTCAACCTACTAAACTGTTAAGGCGGTGTAACCAACATTCGAGGAACCATTTTGTTAATTTGTGTAAGAAGATCATGTTACAGGAAATTATATCATAAAGAAAGACCCCCAGATTAGCCTATCTACTACATGCCTGTGACGATACGTGTGCAGGGTGGACCCAAAAGGCAGGAGATCAGGTGGCAGTTCCAAACAGAGGTTTATTCACAAAAACCAATCGTGAATGTTCGGCACACAGACCTGACCCCTGCCAACATTTCCAGGATTTTTAAGGTAATTCCTTTTCTTCTTATTATTATTATTCTCATTACAGTTGCTGTAATTATGTGGCAGTGTTCCACACGACAATGTTCCGAGTGTGCTATAGGCTATCCTATTTAAGCTAAGGGAATCTTTTAAATGAATCAAAAAACAATTACTCGCAATTACAAGAGAGACCATCCATCGTTCACTCCAACATTTTTTTAGGAGTAAAGGAGAAGAAAAAAATGTGGAAGTGGCCCTCTCTGTGCATGACAGTGTATCAAACTTTTAAAAATCAATGGGCCTCATGCAAGAACATTTTCATATTTTTACTTTTACTTTTACTTTTTTGGTACGAAGGTCTCGTACAACCACGCCACGTCAGATTCAACAAATGCTCTTAACTTCGGAAAAAGTGTGTAAACGAAATGGTGAATGATGAATCCCACTTGTGCGTATTTAAGTGCACGTGCACGAGAATAGTAGATTTACATACTCCACGCCCAAAATAATACCATATTAGGAGCTGTGCTTCCTTTCTCCTGTGCCAGGAAGTGTTGAATGTTGAGTCATGAAAATTGCATCAAAAAGAACAACTTTAGGGGCTCTGAGACTGAAGTTCTGCTTTCAGAGATCCAAAAAGGAAAATCTGTCATTTTTAGCAGTGTCAGCAGTGGAATTACGGGACCTGCTAAAGCCAAGAAATGGGAAGTTATTACAAGTGCTGTTAATTCCGTGTCACCTGTGGTTCATAATGTCACCAAAATAAAAAAGAAATGGTTTGATATGAAAATGGCTTAAAAAAAAAAAACCTCTTGCCATGGGCAGGAGCTCGATGACTGCAACCAAAGCCGTGCAATCAGTTGTTGCCTCATCATGATGGCACTTTGATGAGACGGTCCATGAGGGGGGTCTTCTGGCACCGCGCCTTCTGGTCTGCCTGTGCTGGTTCAGATGGAGACCCTTGTTCTCTTCAATATTGTGCAAATCTGGCATGCCTTCTCTGGACTATAGAGCAGTTTGCCCCCCCCCGCTGTATGGAGACACACCCACCTGGCCTTCAGCTCACTGCGCTCCCGACAGCACGGGTGCTTTGATGCGTATATGTGTCTCGTGCTCCGATTATGTTTGGCAGTCCAGCCACGGGATGAAAGTCCCTCTTAATGTGTACTTGTTGGACAGCGGTGTATGGGAATGTGATGTATCATGGGTGATAAACTGATGAGAGCTTTGATGACCAAGGGGAGCGCACGACTCACAGAGGACTGGGACACCCCCGATCTGTCTCCAGTCTCCCTCTGAAAGGTTCCAGTGGCCAAAAATCCAAGGGTGGATAAAAGCTGCATATTTGTAGCAGCACAGTCCTTGGCAATCTAAATCGTGATGTCAGCCATTTGTCTGTCTCCACATGGATATCTACACGCTCTCTTCCAAGAGCCTGACGCGCTAAGGGATCCAAAAGTAGCAAGACAGCCGCTGGTTACGCTTCCCATTGACCTTGTTATATACAGATTCAAATGAACCTTCAATTTGTGCATAATATAAGTCAAACAGAATAATGTCAGCATCATTATGAGGTATAATGTATATATTTATTTATGTTTTCTTCAAAGTAATTAAATATAACATCCATTAGTAAAGAAAACTTGATTTGAATAACAGCGGACTACTTTAGGAAACTCCTACGACAGGTCTGGATCACTCGTAAATTCTGTTCGTACCTGAAAGAAACGTAAAATACGAAAAGATTGGTGAATGCGCAAATTCTCTTAAATCACTCGTACGGACGATTTAAGAACAAATCTGTGCGTACGAACGGTTGTTGCATGAGGCCCATTGTCTTCCTTCCCCCTTCAGCTGATTTCGTCCACCATTTATCTGATAAAGGACAGTGGTGATGTCCTGCTGCCCAGCCCCACAGGCTACATTGATGACTTTGACCTGCATCGATGTGAGGTCTGTGGGGATGAGGAACGGCCTAAAGCCACTCCTGGTAGGGTCAAAGCTAATGATTATTGTCATTCATTAATCTGTCAGTTATTATCTTTAATGGATTAGTTATTGGTTCTGTATTTCTTAATATGGTGATACATTTTACTGAGAGTTTCTCTAAAAGTCAAGATAACATTCTCACTTGTTTTGTCCACATCTACATTATATATCCAATTCACCTCTAAGAAGCTGGAAGAAGAGAATTTTATTTGTAAAAACCAGCTTGATCATCAGAACAGTTTGATGGTAATCTCATAAAAAAAACAAATCATTAATTGTTTCAGCTACTCCTGCAAGACAGCCAGCCTTCACTTTATGGCAAGGCCGTCCACATCCACTGGACATGCTGGGCCCCCCACCCCTCGTCCTGCCAAACTTTTCACCAGGTATGAAACCAAAGTTTGTTATCTTTTACATAAAGGAAATAAACAAGAAATGCTGATTAGGGGGGGTGGGCAGCTGAAAACCGAGGAGGGGCGGTGACATGTCACATGATGCTGCATAGAATAAGAAAACCTAACAGAGTAACATCAAAACAGACTCCACAGATCAGAGGCGCTGATTTAACATATCCAACAACGTATGATCAATGACCACATTGCTAACAAACATTAGCAACAATACAAACGATAAAATGACCAGCTCTTACCTTCAGTAGAGTGGCAGTCTCCTCTTTCCTGACGAGTGGAACCTCCTTAACAGCATCTCCTTCCATTCATCTTTAAATTTCCGACTGAGGTCATTCTCAAAGGCCAGCTGGATGAGGCAAGGCAAGGCAAGGCAAGGCATCTTTATTTATATAGCGCATTTCATACCACAGGCAACTCAATGTGCTTTACATAAAGACAAGGCATTTAAAAGAGATGGGCTTTCCGTCGATGCAACATGTGTAACAGAGTTAAAAATGAACACTTTATTATTTATTTTTTATTTGGTTTTAGTTTGTGAATTTTATCTCAAGAAAACAGTTTTATTTTCATTCTACCCGCAAAAGAACATTTTGCCTGGGCTTTGCTTTCTTTTTGCTCCTCCTGAGCTCCCGTAGTTCTCCAGACGTAGCCCCGCCCTTCTTCCCCTGACAATGCTGTTTACTAAGGCTAATGGTGAGATGGGCTAAAAAGGCTTTCCAATGTATTTTATTGTTTTCAGTGTAAATGACGGTTTAAACCGTAAAATGTGTGGAGATACATGTATATGGAGAATGTAAAAATGTTTATTAGCTGTTTTCAGTGGGTTCTCTCCGTGCTAAATAAGTTTTATAAACTGTTTCCTGTTCCTAAATTTGGCGCCATTTGGCAGTGACTCTGCCTCGTTTGGAGCTAACGTTACTTACAGAGACTGTGGGTCTCTGCATGTGTGTGTGTAATGAGTGTAATTCTGTATGTTTAGGGTGAGAGACAGTGTTCGAATTATCCACCGGGCTTCGGGGGGGTCGGACTATTTGCGGATCAATTGATGACGTCCCCCCCCCCCCGCCTCCAAAAAAAAATGCGAGTGCTACCTTTTTTCTTTAAGTGGTAATAAATGCAAATGCAAAAAATGCAAAAACAGAAACTTGAACTTTGAACACAACAAACCCGTAGGCTATGTAACATGATATGCAAACACAACGTTATCATTTGCAAACTCTCTGCTAAAGTGCTAGAGCCTTAGGCTATAATATAGCCGCTATATCATATGAATCAAGTGACCACGTTTGCGGGATCAAAGCACTCGTCTCCGTAAAAATGTTGCCAGATTGGGCTGTTTTGGATTACCGTCTGTGGGTAAAAATGGGTATTGGGCGAGTTTTTCTGTAGCTTTATGGCCATAGAAATAAATAGAATTCAGTTTAGACTGGTTTAGTTCAGATTTAGTGGCTCCAGGCGGGTTTTGAGCATGTTTGGAAATCATCTGGCAACACTGCAAAATCCGCTGCACAGTGGTGAATTTAGCTGAACTCGGCACACAGCACTGTCAAGTTCAACCACCTAGCCAAAGTTAACTGTCACACAGGTTGCTGCAACAGAAATGTTTCCACTTTCCAGTTAGCAACTGCACAACCAACACATGCAGAATAATACATAAATATTAAAGCTGCAGTCTGCAACTCTTTTTCAAGCATAATGCCTGGAACTGTCCGGGGATTCTGAAAGTAGTACATTAAATACCCCAATACAAAAAGAAAAAGAGTTCTCTAGGTCCCCTATATGTCCCGCTAGGTCCCTCCAAAGCCAGCAGGTTTGTTTACAAAATTGCAGACCGGACCGGTAAAAGGTAACCAATCAGGTTACGAGCTGGGCTCTGCTGCCTGTCAATCACCGATTGTGCACGTGCGATACAAGGTAGGCTCGTCCCCACGCCTATTTATCTAGACTATTGAACTTCATTACGGGCTAGTCTACTTACTGTGTCTTCCATGATCGCAAATGACAGGTGAGTTGATGAATGAGGAGTCGTGTATCGCCCATCTGGCGTGCACGTAGAAGTGCACGAGTTCTCATGTGTTTTGATGGGGCGGGACAGGAAGTTGAAGAACTTTTTATTTTTCGGTTAAAAAATAAGCATTTCTTGCATTTTGCGACTATGGAGGTCACCATTTTCAACTTCAAGCGTTCTGATAGATCATGTAAACTCTTAAAATGCCAAAAAGTAGGACTTTACGTATGACAACAACAAATCCTGCAGACTGCAGCTTTAAACCTAGCAACGACCCAACTTCAAACAGCTGTATGGCTTACCAAAAGCCCAGCAAACTAGCAACTAGCCTACATTATGTAGTGCCCATGAGATGCAATCAAGAAACGTCAAACAGCAAAGTGAACCCAATGACGCATACAGAATCAAGCTGTAAATTATCAGACTACAAATGACAAATTCAACATAGCTTGTAATGTCCGCTGTAAAGTGTGCGCTTTTCTTGAGATTGAAAAGTGCTATCAGACAGCCCCGTGGTGCTAGTCATGGTACACTGCTAGCTGCTATATGAAATGGCTTCAAACACAGTCAAAATTATAATTAATCCTATATTTGTCAAGGCGGACATACGTAAAGGAATCCCATTTTTCCTACCTCTTTGTGGGCATGCTATCCTTTTTGCCTTCTTGCTAGACACAGCTATCCTTACTTCCTGCTTGGTGGAGTCACTGTCACACACTGTCCATTTGCCTTCTTCTTACTTAGTTAAATGCTATTATTCCAATTGTGCTTTAAACACATGACAAGCCTTGTACTTTATTTTCTGACATCAAGTATGTTGGTTGGTGTATTCTGGATTAGAGCAGTCCGCCTCTGTCTTTGAACTGAGACTACTTGTGCATGTTGACTCGCGATGGAATTCTGATGTAGGCTATCTTTTTTTCTCATGGGAGAAAGGGAAGGGCGGTCGTCTTGAGTGTTTGTAAGTTCAGTGCTTTAAAGTTGAAATAGTATTAGTTTGATTTGTTAGTTTCATTTAACAAATCACGGGAAACCTCCACCTTGACACCTTAATTCCACGCGCTCGCATCTCAAACATCATTTTAACGGGCATCAAAACCCTGCATTTCTGTGCTGCCGATGTTTTGGACTATGCGCGAGCTGCCTGCGAACATGTGAAACGCCCGCTGGTGGTACAGTCCATCGAAGGGGTGTTCCAAAACGCATTTTATTTGGTTATTCATAGTACACGTTGAAAAATACTAAGTAACAAGATATTTTCAACACCTGATTTTAATAATAGATAATTTTTTCAGTACCCCCCAAAAGTGTAATTTAGTCCCATTTGGGGGGTATCAAGTCTCAATCGGGGGGGTCAGACCCCCCCGGTACCCCCGTAATTCGAACACTGGTGAGAGAGTAAAAAAAAAAGACGGATGACGACAAGTTGGTAACTGAAATGTCGCCCGCAGGTTTGTGACTTTTTTTGTATTTTCCTTTTGAAAAGTTTTAAACGTAGCAAATACTGCATGTTTTGTTTTACCCACAGGATGGCGCACTACTCATTCATGTAATACACACCCCATGTTTTTGTGTCTAAAAAGTTATTTTTTGTACTTTATTTTGAGAATGTTTTATTGTAAATGTTACAAAGAAAAATATGTATAAGAACAATGCTGTTTACTATGGCTAAGGGGTGAGAAAGAGTAAAAAAAAAAAAAAAAGACGGATGACGACAAGTTGGTAACTGAAATGTCGCCCGCAGGTCTGTCCCAGCCAAATAAATGCTTGTAAAATCCAGAGACCGTCTCATCATTGTCTGCCAACTCGCGTGGGTTACATATGCTCAGTAAATATGTTCTTTAACGTGGAGAATGACTTTTCACACGTAGCAGATGAACCCGCTGAACCTGGCTCAGGGGCTGTGGGCGCCAGGGGTGCCGGTGTTCTGTCGTTTTGTGCTACTTCGTCGAGAAATGCTACCGCCGCAAAAACCGATAGGCGTGTATCGATTCAAGCTACCCTATTAAAAAATGCTACTTTATGGTTTTCTACCTCTGTATATCAAATAAAGTCATAAAGTAAGTGTTTTTGTCTTCCATGTTTGTAATTATAAAAAGTGTAATGAAATTGATTTATTTAAGAGGGTAGCATATTTTGATAGTCCAATAACACGCTGTCAAACAATGCTCCCCCTTCTCAATGCATTCTTGTAAGACGACTTATCACCTCACTGCCACTGTAGGATGAATGGCAGCATGTTCATAACATTTTCTAATCAATATTTAAGAGGGTAGCATATTTTGAGGGGGGTGATATGAAATAAGGGGCCGTCCAATGTGGGATCCCAAACGCTCAGGCCACTGCAAACACATTTTGGACACATGTATTGTGTGCTACTGTGTTTGTCATAATGGGCACATTCAAAACGTGCCCACCGACTGCAGGAATCGCACTGCACCTACCAAAAAAAAAAAAAAAAAAAATCATAATATATGTAAATGGAAAAATCAATACAAAGCACTATGGCTGGGCAATTAATAGAAAAATAATCAAAACTGACATTTATAAACTCCAAGTGACTTAATCTTGCTCATGTCAATTATTTGTTGTTTTCACTATTTTCATGACAGTAAAGGTTGCATATCATTAATGAAATTGAAAACTCCAGTTCGTCTGTTTAACCCAACCCATGATCTCTTCATAGCGATAATCAAGTGGGTTTTGTGCCCTACAAAGCATGAATTTCATGAACTTTACCATTTCGATCATGCTGGTATCAGCATCAGTTTCCAGTAGTGTTGCACCGATACCAGTGTCGGGCGGGGCCCTGATCGGCACTAAAATGGTGGTATCGGTATCGGCGAGTACCAACAAATAGGGTAGCGATATCATTTCCGATACTTGTATGACACTTGAACGTCTCCCGACACTCGCTACACTGTGTTGTGATCACTGTGCAGCTATCGCTATTGGCCTGCTCCAGACCAATGAGAGCGGGAGGGTTCCGTTCGCAGTCATCTAGAGCTGCCGGCGACAAAGACAGCAAGCCAGGGGGAGTTTGCAGCGCGAGTGTGAGGAGGGGAGGCTGGGTACTTCCTGTAGTCATAACAGGGTCCACGATAGAGAGTGCTGGGCCGCCATCACTCCCTGTGCGGTCGTGACAGCGCACTACCAGCCGACAGCCAGTTACCGTCTTCGCCGTACAGCAAAGCCCCGGGGAGTTGGACGGCGGCACAAGCTCAGACCCCGGGGGAGGGTCTCGCCAAGTGGGCGAGTTAAGTATTCCTCTCCTTTTAACTTCGTGTTTTAGTGTTTATGTATAGTTCGGCCTATTGTTATGTGGTATTGATTGGTGGGGTTGCGTGGGGAGCAGTGACGGGTCTGTGGTTAAACGGGCGTCATATCCTGCAGGTTAGCCGTGTGTTTTGTGGTGTGTTGACTCTGTGTGCTGTGTTTAAAGTGTGCCTTAAAGCTAGTGAAGCTAGCCTGACTTGTAGTGGGTTTTCATTCCGTGTGCTGTGTTAAGGGTTAGCCTGCGTGTGTGTGTGTGTGTGTGTGTGTGTGTCGCGACCAAGGAAGCCTGCCTTCCCAATCCTTCTATTATCTATTACTATTACTATTATCAGTGATGTATCATCAAGTCAGTGTTGTTTTCGTCAACGATGACGATGACTAAATCATTTCGTTGACGCCACTTTTTTTCATGACGATAACGAGACGGTGACGAGATAAACATAGCTCTCTGATGACGAAAACATGACGAGACGTGTGTGAGTTTTCGTTGACGAGACGAGAATGGACGGAAATGTTAGTGGGTGATCTGTCAGACGTTTAAAATGCATGACATTTCTGCTTATTTTGTGTGTCAATTAAAACCTAAAAAGTATCTGCTGCGGCACCTTAAGGCTCGCCACAGGGATATTTTTTCGAAGGTAAGTTACAAATGCTGTTAACATAATCGATAAATTTCATAGTAAACTAGTACGTTTTCCACATACTCCTGGCGCAAATGGGCTGCTAACTTCAGGCTAAAGTTAGCTGTTGTTACGCTAACGTCAATTCATTATGTGTGTTTAGCAGCATGTTTACATTCAGTGACGGTGTGGTTATCTCTTTGTGTGTACGTTCTGTCAGCACGTAACTTGATATGTTAAACAGGTCGAGTTACTGTTATACGTAGAGTCTGCTAGCTTTAGCCTAAAAGCCACAAGTAACGTTGTGCAGCCCTAACCAGGACCTGTGCGTTTAATGCGCTTACAGTAAGTTGGGACACGCACAGCAGTGTTGTTTTCGTCAACGATGACGATGACGAAATCATTTCGTTGACGCCACTTTTTTTCATGACGATAACGAGACGGTGACGAGATAAACATAGCTCTCTGATGACGAAAACATGACGAGACGTGTGTGAGTTTTCGTTGACGAGACGAAAATGGACGAAAATGTTAGTGGGTGATCTGTCAGATGTTTAAAAGGCATGACATTTCTGCTTATTGTGTGTGTCAATTAAAACCTAAAAAGTATCTGCTGCTGCCTACAGTAAGGCTGCTGCATTCTATCCTTGTTTGGTCACGCCCACCACCTGGCGTACAGCGCTCAACGTGCTCAACACGTCACACTGTTTTTACTCATCAGACAATGGACCATAACACTGGCAGCAGTTTCAACACAGGGGCTCGGAGGTCACAAACGCAGACGACATATGAGTGTATTTTAAATATAACCCAGCAGATAATAAAACAGAGTGTATTGTGAAGGAAGACGGTGACAAATGTTGCCAAAAAGTAGGCGGAAAAAATACGACCAACCTTAAGCGGCACTTCTAGGCTCGCCACAAGGATATTTTTTCAAAGGTAAGTTACAAATGCTTTTAACATAATCGATCAATTTCATAGTAGGCTAATACATTAGTACGTTTTCCACATACTCCTGGCGCAAATGGGCTGCTAACTTCAGGCTAAAGTTAGTTTTTGTTACACTAACATCAATTCATTATGTGTGTTACTTTAGCAGCATGTTTAGCCATGTTTACATTCAGTGATGGTGTGGTTATCTCTTTGTGTGTACGTTCCGTCAGCACGTAACTTGATATGTTAAACAAGTCGAGTTACTGTTATACGTAGAGTCTGCTAGCTTTTGCCTAAAAGCCACAAGTGACGTTGTTCAGCCCTAACCAGGACCTGTGCGTTTAGTGCGCTTACAGTAAAGTTGGGACACACGCACAGTACAGAATGAAAAATCAGAAAGCTTTAGTACAGGGCAGGGTTGGGGAGTAACGGATTACATGTAACGGCGTTACGGTAAAAGGATACAAAATAAAAGTAACTGTAATCCGTTACAGTACAAGCAAAAACGATGTACTCAGATTACAGTTACATTCAGTGAGAATGGGGGTTACTTAACAGGATTACAATTTGTGTGAGGTTGCAGTGACAGAAGTACATAGCGGCAGGGTTGGACTGGGGAAAAAAATCGGCCCTGGCAATTTTCCCCGGGACCAGCCCCCCTCAGTATTAATTAGTATCTCCAATCTAATTAAATAAAAATAACAAAAAGGAGCACAGACCGCTCATACAGTCAATGGCATGTACCCATAGAAAAATACACACTCACACACACGTCACACAACCTGACTATCGACTGCTAACAACCATGATCAGTAACCTACACAAACCCAGACACATAATGGCTCGGCGGCCAGCAATCGGATAAACCAATGAAGTGAATCAATCCTGTGAAAGAATGAAAACAAGTGAAGGAAACCTGCACTCACCCATTATGGAGTTAACTCTGCACCTCCATAATCTTGCCCCTGGTCAGCCAACTCCTTGACGTCGGGTATGGTTGGTAACGTTACGGCGGCTAGCATTAGCAACGAGGCTGCTAGGCTTACTAAATCGGTAAGCATTAAGCATCAAGGCTACTGAAGAAAGCTAGTCTTTTTAGCTACGTTATATTATCATCTTTCTTCTCGGCTATAAGTTAACCTTTGTTTACGGCCACTGGCCCTAACCTGACGCGCTAGCTGTCAAATCACCGGAAGTTTTCACCGGAAGTACTGGCGCACACACACAAGCAAGGGTGTGCAAAGAAAAATAAAATGTGATGTAAAAGTCTTACTTTGCTTATTTATAGGGCTCGGGCACACGCGTTGCATTCTGGGATATGGTCGCCATATTGGAGGCACAATCTCGTAAACAAACCCTGAGGCAAGACGGAGATCAAGGACCAAACAGTGAGAGAAAAGTGAGAGAAAAGCATGTTAAAATCGAAGAAAGGATGTGGGATATACCGGGATACATTACAGAAGGAAGCCAGAGATCGGTACATACAGAAGATTGGCGTTATAAACGGACTGGACCCTTATGAAATACCGAGCAAGGAATGGACTGTCGACGAAGATTTACTGCCTAAGTTCACCCTTTCGGACATAATTGCGTATATAGTATGTGGTGTCAGTGCTTATACTTTGCAACAGTTTCAATTATAATGACACTTTACACTTTTGTCATGTTACTCTACTTGTAAATAAATAATGAAACACACACACTTGGCTGTATCTCAAAGCATATTTATTTCAGACGACTTCAACTTTGCACAACACTCCTGCTCATGGTGGTCAGAGTACAACATACAGACACAATCTTGTCAAAGAATGTTTTGTCTTCACCTTCGCATGGCAAAACTATGTTGATAGGTACTTTTGCTGACAAAAAGGTGTAGCCTATTGTTTCTGACAGTTCCAATCGCCCTTTCCATGTGAATTTGGAGATGGGCAATTTTCCTTGTATTTTCCACATTAAATTAAGATTAAGATCAGATTTATTGTCATGTATACATGCATACACACGAAATTTGTCCTCCGCTTTTAACCCATTGAGACATCCCTTGCTTCCAACTGACAGTGTCCTCTTGTGAAGGCGGGGATCTGTATTTACCTCAGCACACAAAAGTCTGTAACTTACCAGAATGAAAATGCAGAGAACACACTCTCATCGACACCGGGATTGAGTGGAAAGTTATGCTTGGTCGTCTTACAGCAGCGATCCATGCTAGTCGACGACGCTTTGTTATCTCGGACACTTGGTCTCCGTGGGTGCGCCTCCAAGCAGGAAACCGGTAAAAAGACAAACCATTTACGATTTCCCCCCCCATTCCTGTCACGGCTTACGCTATTGCACCCCACGACACAGCAACGTGCGACCATAGTGGCAAAGACAATAAGTAAAATAGATAAACCAACGAAGAAAGTTCCGAGACCAGGCGGGAGTAGTCTGCGCGCAGTGGAAAACAATGTAAACAAAACAGTTCTGAGCCTCCAGTATGGCCGCCGCTCACGTAGTGACGTCACGTGCCCGAGACCTATTACTAAAGTAGAGCACTTCATTGTCATTGCACATGTATTAATGAAATGCAGTTTGGCATCTTATCAAGAGTAACGCGTGCAGATTGTATAGCATGCAGTATTTAGAGATAAAATGCAGTTATTTACAGCTAGTGTAAGGAAAGATGGTTAATAGATATGTGCAGAATAGATCAATTACCTAGGGAAATGCATGTATGTGCAGAGAATGTATAATGTAGTTATGGCAGTACAATGAAAAGAAAAATAGCATGGTATAAATAAATGTGATAAATACAGATGGAATCATACAGATAATATACAGATTATCCTATACCATAAATAGGTAAAAGTAATCCAAAAGTAATCCAAAAGTAATTAGTTACATTACTTTTTTTAAGTAATCCAAAAAGTTACACTACAATTACATTTTAAACAAGGTAATTTGTAACTGTAACGGATTACATTTTTAAAGTAACTTACCCAACACTGGTACAGGGTCAGTTAATAAGCTATGTATTTTTGTTCTGCTTGTTTGATAGTTAAGACCATACTATTTTCTTAACACGGTAGACTGTACTTATTTTTTCTTTTTTTTTTTTTTGACTAAAACTAGACTAAAACCTTTTTGACTTTTCGGCGACTAAAACTGGACTAAAACTATCATATATAGAAGTGACTAAAATGTGACTGAAACTAATAAGCATTTTAGTCCAAAAGACTAAGACTAAGACTAAATCTAAGATGGTTGTCAAAAACAACACTGCATCCAGTACAGCAGCTTTAGAAGTATCTTTAGAACCTGATTTGTATTTAGACGGCTTCTGTCCAGTTGATCTCTCTGAACTAACAACAGCAATAGTCTCTTCTAAACCATCAACTTGTGTTTTAGACCCAATCCCAACCAGACTGTTCAAGGAGGTTTTCCCATTAATTGACACTTCCATATTGGATTTGATCACTCGGTCTTTGTTGACAGGATATGTACCTCAGACTTTTAAGGTTGCTGTAATTAAACCTTTACTTAAAAAACCTACTCTTGATTCAGAGGTGTTGGCTCATTATAGACCGATATCTAATCTCCCTTTTATATCTAAAGTTCTTGAAAAAATAGTTGCAGCTCAGCTTTGTGATCATTTACACAGAAATAATCTGTTTGAAGAGTTTCAGTCAGGATTCAGAGTGCATCATAGCACAGAAACTGCACTGCTGAAAGTTACCAATGATCTCCTCTTAGCCTCTGATAGCGGACTTGTGTCTGTGCTTGTCCTGTTGGATCTCAGTGCTGCATTTGATACAGTCGATCACAGTATCTTATCACAGAGACTTGAACATGTTATTGGGATTAAAGGAACTGCATTAGGCTGGTTTAAGTACTATTTATCTGATAGATTTCAGTTTGTTCTTGTAAATGAAGAATCTTCCTCACACACCAGAGTAAGTCATGGAGTTCCCCAGGGTTCTGTGCTTGGACCGATTCTTTTCACTTTATACATGCTTCCATTAGGTAACATTAGACAGCAAGGCATAAATTTCCATTGCTATGCTGATGATACCCAGTTGTACTTATATTACTTATAAAACCAGATGAACCCAATAGGTTGGTCAGACTACAAGCATGTCTTAAAGACATAAAGACCTGGATGACTCAGAACTGTCTGCTTCTAAATTCAGACAAAACTGAAGTCGTTATCTTTGGACCTGAGCGTTTCAGGGAGAAATTGTCTAGCTATATAGTTACTCTAGATGGTATTTCCTTGGCTTCTAGTGCTACAGTGAGGAACCTTGGAGTTATTTTTGACCAGAATTTATCATTTGACTCGCATATAAAACAGGTTTCTAGGACTGCCTTCTTTCATCTTCGTAATATTGTTAAAATCAGGAACATCTTGTCTCAGAGTGATGCAGAAAAAACTAGTCCATGCATTTGTTACTTTAAGATTGGACTACTGTAATTCTTTATTATTGGGACTATAAAGCCTCCAGTTGATCCAAAATGTTGCAGCCAGAGTTTTGATGAGAACTAACAGCAGAGATCATATTACTCCAGTTTTAGCTTCTCTTCATTGGCTCCCTGTTAAATTCAGAATAGAATTTTTTTTTTTTGTTTTAAGCATTTTATGCCTTTAATGATAGGACAGTGTGAAAGAGACAGGAAGCAGGGGGCAGAGAGATGGGGAAGACACGCAGCAAAGGGCCACTCGGTGCGGGACTCGAACTGGGGCCCGCTGCATCGAGGACTGTAGCCTCTGTACATGGGGCGGCTGCTTAACCCACTACGCCACCGACCGCCCCTTCAAGCTGCAGTCTGCAAGATTTGTTGTTGTCATACGTAAAGTCCTACTTTTTGGCATTTTAAGAGTTTACATGGTCTATCAGAACGCTTGAAGTTGAAAACGGTGACCTCCGTAGTCGCAAAATGCAAGAAATGCTTATTTTTTAACCGGAAAATAAAAAGTTATTCAACTTCCTGTCCCGCCCCTTCAAAACACATGAGAACTCGTGCACGTCTACGTGCACGCCAGATGCGCCTACACGACTCCTCATTCATCAACTCACCTGTCATTTGCGATCATGGAAGACACAGTAAGTAGACTAGCCCGAAATGAAGTTCAATAGTCCAGATAAATAAGCGTGGGGACGAGCCTACCTTGTATCGCGCGTGCACAATCGGTGATTGACAGGCAGCAGAGCCCAGCTTGTAAACCTGATTGGTTACCTTTTACCGGTCCGGTCTGCAATTTTGTAAACAAACCTGCTGGCTTTAGAGGGACCTAGCGGGACATATAGGGGACCTAGAGAACTCTTTTTTTTTTTATTGGGGTATTTAATGTACTACTTTCAGAATCCCCGGACAGTTCCAGGCATTATGCTTGAAAAAGAGTTGCAGACTGCAGCTTTCAGAATAGAATTTAAGATTCTTCTCCTAACATATAAAGCTCTTGACCGAGCTCCATCATATCTTAAAGATCTCATAGTAAGATATTTTCCTAACAGAGCACTTCGTTCCCAAACTGCAGGTTTACTTGAGGTTCCCAGAGTTTCTAAAAGTAGAATGGGAGGCAGAGCCTTCAGTTATCAGGCCCCTCTATTGTGGAATAAGCTGCCAGTAAATGTCTGGGAAGCAGACACCCTTTCTACTTTTAAGACCAGGCTTAAAACTTTCCTTTTTGATAAAGCTTATAGTTAGGGATGGCTCAGGTGATCCTGAAACATCCCATAGTTAAGCTGCTATAGGCCTAAACTGCTGGGGGGCCTCATCTGTCACACCTTTCCTCACTTTACTCTCTTTATGTATGTGTGACATTATTGTGGTCATTAACTCGTGTTTCCCTGTTCCAACAGATATCCTTTGAATGGTATTACAGTGCCGCCCCCCCTTTCTGTCTTCTCAAACCCCAGCTGGTCAAGGCGGATGGCCACCCTTCCTGAGTCTGGTTCTGCCAGAGGTTTCTTCCTGTTAAAAGGGAGTCGTTTCTCTCCACAGTCGCCTCAGGCACGCTCAGGCCGGGAGATTGGAGCGAAGAAGGAAAAGTTTTCAGTGCAATCTGTTGGTTTCCTTAGCTAGGAAATTGTTTTTGATTGGCTCTATATGAACGAATTGGATTATTTTATGAATAATTATGATTACAATGAATTGAATTCCAATTGGCTTGAATTGGACTTTATTATCTAAGTGCCTTGAGATGACATTTGTTGTATTTGGCGCTATATGAATAAAAATGAATTGAAATTGAATTGAATTGAACCCCAAAAAGTTGCAAATTCAGGATTGTACAGGCACATACCTCATTAACAAATTCCCTTCCCTGGTCTGAAAGAATTATTTTCGGGCAACCATGTCTGTATATAATTGAGCAAATATGGCGTTCAACTTCTGCTGCAGTCTTTGTCTTCATTGGAAATGCCTCTACCCATTTTGAAAAATAGTCTGTAGCTGTGAGGATGTATTGAAACCCGTCCCCAGTTATTGGTAAGCGCCCTGTTAAATCCACCAGCTCCCAGACAGCAGACACCTATGAGGTAAAACAAAATTACTTTCAATTCCAGATTGAGGAAATTTACAGTGTTGTACCACAATCAAACGATGGATCATTTTAAGAAGACAATGTATTCAAGAATAATATAAGCAGGAGATAATACAAAAAAATGCATAGAAAGAGTCGTAAGAGAAATGTTGGTTTGGCACTTTAATGACAGTATACTAAATAAGAGTGTTACTACAGGTCTACCGAGTTACCTTTATGCACTGTAGGGGCTCTGAAGTTTTCCAACCCTCTGGCACTTGTCACATTCCAGCACCTTCAATAATTAACATTTATGTAGCTTAATGTAAGTTAAAAGATATAAATAACAAAAATAGAATAGAAACTTGAGAGAACATACCCAGATATCAATGTCAGTGCTCATCCCTTTCCAGTAAAATCTGGAGCAAATGGCATTTCGGCCGTGGCTCAGTGGTTAGAGTCGGTCGTCCAATAACCGGAAGGTTGGCGATTCCCACTCTCGCCACTCAAGGAGGTGGACTGACATCCCTCCAGCTGTCAGTTCCACCAATCTTTTTTGTCACGGCTGAGGTGCCCTTGAGCAAGGCACCGTACCCCTATGCTCCCCGGACGCTGAATGGCTGCCCACCGCTCCAGGTTGGCATCTGTATGTGAGTGTGTGACCCTGTGCATGTGCATGTGTGGGTCAACAGGTGCCAACCTGGATGGGTTAAAAGCGGAGGACAAATTTCGTGTGTATGCATGTATGCATGACCAATAAATCGGATCTTAACTATGCCAGAATGCCCCCCCATTGGTGTACTGTGAAAATCCTTGAAAAGTTTTGGGGGATCTTCTTTTGATCTGATGGCCCTCTTCTGTCCAAAAAAGAGCTCATCATCTGAATTGAAAATTCATTAAAAAAATAAAATCATTATAGATGTACCACAATAGCTTCATTTGAATGCGTTTCAGATACTCACCCTTGAGTGTGAATTTTTTGCTGTACCTTCTGAGGTTCTGTCTCTGGGACTTACTGTACCCTTCTGGGTATAGTCCCTCAGAAAGGTACTTGTGAACTGTAGTCCAGTTTTCTTCCATTCCTAAAAACAGCATCGCTGTTATTAATTAATGTTTTTGTATAGAAGAGAAAAATTGTGTATTTAGGCCCAATCCCATTTCTATTTTTCTACCCCAACCCCTACCCCTTACCCCTCGCCCCTTCAATCGTAGGGGTGAGGGGTGATAACATAGCCCTTCGTATTGGGACACCCCTTCACACTCACGTACGTCATAAGTCCGCGCCGTCAGTTGTTACGTAACCAAAAGCGACAGCTTTAGCCAGAAGTAAACAAACATGCCTGCTGCTGCGGTGTTCGCGCTCTCCTGGGCTATTCGTATATTTTTAGAAATATCTGCGTCGAATCGACGGAGTGCCATCAGGCGAAGGCGTCTTCGACATCTGGGAGCATTGCTGGATCTTGTTACGGTATGTAGAATAAGAAATTAATGCAAATAACGCGCGTGAGTGAGCGAGCAGCTGGTAGCTTCCAGAGCCGGCGTGTGAATATGATAATGTGTGTGTGTGTGTTTGAAAGTGCTTCTAACTGTACATTTGTGATATTGTGTAATATAGAAACAATTTGCTTGTCTGATTTGAGTAGTATCCTAACCTGGCTAACCTAGCTGAAAGCATAAGCTAACGTTTAGCCTTTGTTACTCGCCTCGTTCCGTTTGAGATAAACAATGCGTTTTTGAAGCGGTTTTCTTTGTAGCAGGTTCAGATTTGAGTACTTAAATAAATGCACTGCATTGTGTGTGCTATCAATGTGTTGGTATGGAAGGATGAAAGCCTGATCTTTCCATGTTTTTCTTTCCAGCAGACGGGTCATCCTACAAATTATTGTCGATTGGACCACAACATGCATCCCCAAATTTTTTTGTTATCCCTTGTATAATAAATCTCTTTATACCAATATCCGTTCCAGTCGTTCATATGATGTTGATGTGATAATCATGCTCACAAATCTTTTGTCCTTAATTTCTTTTATTAGGCTCACATTACAGACTGGTAAGGCAGCTTATTTTCAGAAATAACAGCTTAAAGTGTCTGCTGTAAAGTGTGTGGTGCAAATATGGACAATAAACAGTATGAATATAAACAATATGAACATAAACGGGCAACAGTGCAATCATCGAGAACGAGATGACCGGAGCAGGAACAGCGGAGGGCGCATCGGAGGTGCTGCATGGGCTCAGTGATGTTCTGGGGGAATAAGACACGACATGACATTATAGCATGCACTTTAATCCATTGTAAAAAATAAAAAAAGGTGTTTCAGAATGCGGTAGTGGTGGCTGTGTGTACAATAGGTGCATGGCGCATCAACTCACCTTAAAGTTAGTCTATCATGCGCTTAAACCGAGCTAAGAAGCGCTCCATTTTCTGCTCGTGGCGCTTCTGCTGCTTCAGGCTCTCCTGTATCAGGTAATCCATTATGGGATTGGACTTCCTACTTCTTTTTGGGGATGGGGATGACTTTAGAAACAGATCTTCGTTTTCGGCGCTAAACCTGATCAGGCTCTTTGTTTGTGCTTGAGTCCCTGTGAATCAGTCACGTATATGAATACTTGTGATAATAGGTAGCGAAATGACGCTCACGTCACTCAAAAGGAACTTATCTATGGTTAACCAACTACATTGCTTGTAAATACTTGTGTTACAATTTAAAAAACGACAACTCTTTCGCAGCACCTTCACATGCATTGACCGATTACTCCATGTAAAATAGCGACTTTTCCCATGTGCGTTTACAACAGAAAACAACTACACATTGCCACCATGTTAAACTCACACAATACACCAGTTATCACAACCTAAAACGGTTAAAACAGTTAAATTATGGCAAAAAAAATAGAAGAACTTACATTTGTGTGGTGCTCTCTTTGCTTCTGCCATTTTTAAAAAGACTTGCGATCTCCCGGTAGTCGCGTTGTATTCTGGGAAATATATCATACCCCTTCGAACGGAGTCTGCCTGGTCGAACCCCTCCGTTTGAAGGGCTACAAAGTCCTTCCCCTTAGCCCTACCCCTCGGTCTTAAGGTGAATTGGGACACCCCTACCCCTACACGTGAACGCGCAAAACGGAGGGGAAGGGGTAAGGGGTAGGGCCAAGGGGTGAAATGGGATTGGGCCTTATTGTGAGAGAAAAGCCGCGTTGATAACGTAAATTTCATAGGCGCCTTCCACTTATTCAACATGCTCAAATATGCGTCTGTCATGGTTTTGCTGATTTGTCTAACCCACATACAGAGAGCCTCTCAGGAGTTCAGTAGCGGTAAAGAGTTTTATTTAAACAGATAGGGAGGAATCTCCTCAGGAAACAGATCTGGTTCCACTGCACGATCTTGATGGGCACTTGAAGGAGAACACAGGGTTAGTGGTAGAACATAGATGGATATTCCTTTGCTCTAAATTAATGGAGGCTTACTCGGAGGATGAGGGGTCCTGCTGTGGGGGGGTCTGGGAGAAACCTGGTGGGTTCTTGAGTTCAGAGAGGCGGCTTAGTTCCTTGTCAGGAGCACGGTGGAGAGCGGACAGAGTTCGATCAGAAGGCTGAGAGAGCTGTGAATCATAGGCTGAATCCAGGCTTGGAGGATGCTTCAGGAGACCACGCTGGGCACGTTCTGAAGATGGAAATACTTTAGGAATCAAAAAGCACAACAGTAAAGTCATTCTCAAGGTTTTACAATATTCAAAGGCTTGAGGCAAGGGTTACCACGTATGGTTGACACTCAGGCGTCGAAGGACTGTCGGCATGCTCCTTAAATGCTTCCAATAATGAGGAATGATTGAACCCAGGTGTGTCTGGTAGATGGCTGGCTCACTCTCTCACGCTCCAAACACCACCTGCTGGACTCAAGGTGAAATGCCACTCCCAGACCTCAACAGCGTCATATTTCAGACACCCCATTTGTGCATGTTAAGCTAACTGCTTGGTTTTTTTTTGCGATCAAATTTTTATTTTCATTTCAATAAGTCCAACAGAAATATTTCAGACGATACAATATTAATAAAATAGATTCCAAAGAAAGACAGTTGGCCCAAGACATAAGAACGTGTCATGGGAGAACACAGCGAAAGTATTGTTGACAAAAAATAATAATAATACAATAATACACATATATATATATATATATATATATATATATACACACACATACACATAAAAAAAGACCACATAACAAAGTAAGAACCAAAGACAAAATCATACACATAACCTACAAACAAGACAAGAGGGACTTTACATCAATAAGTATTAAATGAGAGGTGAGAGAGCTAGTGGGAAAAACAATTTACAGCATGTTTTTTAAAGAGTCAGCGGTGCTACGCCAAGTCTTAAGGGTTCTATCATTAGCACCATTAATCCGAGCTGTTGAAAGCTACATGTATATGACGTCCAAAAGAGACAGTCCAAGACTGGGTGGTCAGAGAATGAGGTGGCTTCCAGCGAGTTGCAATCATTTTCTTGGCTGCTGTCAGTCCAGCAAAGATGACTCGCTTTTTGAGTTTAGAAATATTGATAGGTAGATATTGGTAGGTAAAGGACATTGCCAGGGCACGCCATATGCTCTAAGTGCTGACCTTAGCTGTAAATAAAAGAAAAAGGTGGAATCTGGCAGATCAAATGCATCCTTAATATCAGCAAAAGAGAGTAATCCCAAGTCGTTATAAATGTCTTTTAAATAGTGAACACCCCTCTGCTCCCACTGGGGGGCACAGATAGGTCTCCCCCCAATTAGAAGTGCCTTGTTATTTAATATTGGAGAAAAGGTGTGCCACTTGAAGGAAAGATGACAGTGTTTTTCAACTGATCTCCATACCAGCACAAGATGAGAGATAATGAGGCCAAGGCGTAGTTGGCACTGTTTTTTAGAAATGTTGCTAAAGAGAACGTCTTTAAGTGTCCGTGGCTGAACTATATTGCTCTCTAGCATGCGCCAAGAGACAAAAGAATGAGAATCAAACCAGGAGAGCAGGGGCCTAAGCACGAACGACCAAGAATAACGTTCAAAATTAGGGACAGCCAGGCAGCCATCCTCCCGCCTTCTCTGAAGAATAGACAATTTCAGATGCGGCTGCTTCCGGTTCCAAATGAATTTGGAGGTTGCAGATTGGAGCTTGCTCCAGTAATCAGATGGAGGGGGAAAGGGAACCATAGAGCTTACGAAATTGACACGGGGCAGAATATTCATTTTTACAATAGAGATACGGGCTTGAATAGACATAGGGAGATCAATCCACCGGTCCAACAAGATCTTATTCAGTACAGATGAATAGTTATGCTTAATAATCTGATTTAAAGAAGAGAATATTTCAATTCCTAAATACTTAAAGTTTTGTACTATGGGAATATTGGCCGGGAGGACAGATGTTTTTGCAATGTCATTTAGATGTAAGAGAGCAGATTTGGTCCAGTTAATTTTAAAACCTGACATGTTACCAAACTCCTCACAGATGGTCAAAAGGTGTGGTACCGACTGAACAAGATTTTCCAAGAATACTAAAACATCGTCCGCATATAGCGACAGCTGGTGTTTGGTGTTATAAACAGTGATGGGGGAGATCAAATCGGACTGACGGATTGCTTGAGCTAGTGGCTCTAAGGAGAGCACAAATAATGCAGGGCTTAGCGGGCAGCCCTGGCGTGAGGACCTGGAGACTGAGAAGAGGGAAGAGAACGTTTGACCAGTAATTACCTGTGCTGAGGGTTGGAGTATAGTGTCTTAATCATACCAATAAAAGTGTTACCGAAGCCCATTTTTTCTAAAACAGACCATAAATATGACCATTCCAATCGGTCAAAGGCTTTCATAGCATAAAGTGAAAGTACAGACATGGCCGTTTTATTATCTGTTGCAGTGTCAATGATATGAAGTAGGTGTCTAACATTATCTGCTGCAAGCCGCGACTTTACAAAGCCTGTCTGATCAGGATTTACTAATGATGGCATGTGGTGCTCAAGGCGGCAAGCAAGGAGCTTTGCAAAAAATTTTAAGTCAGAATTTAGGAGACTGAGAGGACGGTAGCTAGAGCAGTCAGTGGGATCCTTATCTTTTTTCAACAGTAAAGATATGAGGGCTGTGTTAACGTCCCTTGAGAATCTGCCCTTTTCAATTGAAAAAATAATCATATCCAAAAGAAATGGGCCCAACTGCTCCCAGAAAATAACGTAAAATTCAGGAGGGATCCCATCAATGCCTGGTGACTTACCTCTCTGCATAATCTTTGTAGCTTCCAACACCTATTCTAATAAGATTGGCTTATCTAAGTCAGCAGAACCTGTACTTGATAGTCAACCCAGTCTCACAGCAAAGTGTGTAATACCTACGTTGGTCCACGGGGGAAAACGTGGTATATTCACGATAAAGGCTCTAAAATTGTGACATACTTACGTTTAATGTGGCCATTCATTTACATTGTCCTAGGCATTGGTCACGTGACCGTCAAGTTTCCCCCCGGTGAAAACAAAAAGAATGGCGGACACTCCTTACATTTTCTGTGGAAAATGTCATATTTTGAGCTACCATCCACATTTACATCCATTTAGATGACATTTCTGACGAGAAGTTTGCATTATATTTTCATAATCTTCTATCAGAGAATGTAGACAACCTTCCTTTTATTAGTTTCTACGAAGATTTTAGCATCTCTTTAGAAAATCGTTGCAATGCAACGATTTGCACCGTTCTTAAGGTGGTTGCTATGGACGCTGCTATCTCTGCTCGGCCACCTAGTTGCATATTATCTAATGATTTGTATTTGTTAATTATATTATTTGATGTAAACATTTAATGAGGGGTCCCGGATAACAAACGAGAAAAATATTTAAAAAGCATATTAAAATATAGCTACGCCAAATCTGTATGCCGCATGCGCGAGCGGATCAGGCACAGTACGTTAACTCAACTAGGACAATACATATTAGCTGGGGCTCATGGTGGTTGCTATGGACGCTGCTATGGCTGCTAGGCCACCTCGTTGCATATTGTCTGATGATTTGTATTTGTTAATGATATTATTTGCTGTAAACATTTAATGAGGGGTCATACACATCTAATCCCGGATAACAAACGAGAAATATTTTAAAAGATCATTAAGAGATAGCTGCACCATATCTGTATAACGCATGCGCAAGCAGGTCAAGTCTATCAGTTTGTCGCTGTCAATAAAGTTGGAAAAAAAAAAAAAAAAAAAAAAAAGGTTAAAAGGGCCCCGCAGTTGGCTGGCTCACTCTTGTATTTTAAACAGGTAAACACCGTGTTAGGTACAATGAGTAGGCCAGAGGACGACGATGAGTTATTTCTTGCCGACATGCTTTTGGGAGAATGTGAGGTAAGAAAAATATCTTCTTTGATATGTTCCTTTCTTAAGAAATGTGGGTGCCGAGTTTTTTTTACTGAATTTCTACCTGAGTTTTTGTCATCAATTCGGCAGTCGCCATTTTGGGGGTACTCGGTCAGACCGTTCAAAACATTTTGGAGTTTTATAGACTGCCAAAAAATACATTTATCAGAGGAAATAAGGCGTGTGTGGTCAGCGAAGCTAGAAGCCAGGATCGACAAAGGCAAAACTCTGGACGCCCCTAGGCGTTTGATAATTGCGCATACTCAGTGGAGTTACAGGACATTATATATTTTTTTTTATACCATATATATATATATATAAAAAAACTAAATGATTAATTACAAAATGAATCATTATACTTTCGCAGTGACATCTGGGAGCACAGAACCTTCCTGTTCTTCGACATATGGACAAGAGATGGAGACCATCCATGCTGGCTGTTGCAGTGGATGGAAATCGGAAACTTTACCGCTTCAAGAGCCAACCGGAGTGTGTAGAATTCTGTTCCATATAAATTCTACAGTGCTACTGTAATTGTCATTTTAATCCTTTCTATTTTTTTTTTTTTTTTTTTAAGACCTGATGGATTTTTCGATGGTGTGTTTCTGGCCAAGGATGCCGAAGTGTCCTCCTTTGTTGACTACATCCATGGGACAACCAAACATGTAAATTTACATTTTATTTTTAAATTTTGATAAACACTTGCAGTCTACTTACAATTTTTATTTACTATGACCACAACATTGACATTTACAGCTTTATTCATACAGTTTGAGTTTATCTACATATATCTGCTTTCATCTCTTTTTAGAATCCTGCAAAAGGGACTTGTGGTACAGGTCAATGGGTGGCAGCACGAGAGTCTGCAAGCAAGTCGGCAAGCAAATTGGATGAGGAAGGTGTTGAAGTTGCGGTCTGCCGTCATGGGGTCTTGCTCAAAGGACTGAATATGTTCCGTGGTGAAATATTTGCGTACCCGTTATATCTTCAGAAAAAGTTGGCATCACCGACTGTGAAGTTTTTTTGCTCTGACGTAGTCTGCAAATACTGGCCATATCTGGAGAGGGTTGTCCGTTTCTGTCCAGAGCTACAAGACCTGTTGAACATGCGCCCATTTCTTTCAATTATGCATGCTAAAGCACATTCATGGATGTGTGAGGTAATTATTGACAAATTGTTTTTATAATACCCCCTATAAATCCCCCAGTCTTATGTTTTTTTCAAAGTGTAACAATTCATTAAATGTTTTGTAGTTGAAGTGGGGAGGACGTAACCAAGAAGGAGCAGGTACAACCATGGGAGAGGAAGTAGAACAAGTCAACAGTTTCCTTTCTCGAGCAGCCATATGTTCTAAGTTAAGCGAAGACTGTGCAAAGTTCAAGCTCAGCAGACTGCAGCACGCACAACATATCAGCGCATTCTGGGACAGAACATGGTGTCTTTAGATGAGTCTTCCTCCGGGGAAGAAAACTTGGACAGTAGCTCATCAACGGATGAAGAGTTATGACGGCCATCTTTGCGCTCTGTTCAAGTCTGGAAAACACTCTGTACCTGCAGAGCCCACACCAACCTGCTCTCCACTCCAAATGTGTGGATTTGTTATACAGTTTGTGCATACTGTATGATGTTAAAAGATGTGCATATATAAAATAAATGACTTAAATTTGCACTATCGTGACATTTTCTTCCACTATGACATTATATAAATATATATACTGTAAATACGAGATGCAGATAAACTAATATAAAATACAGTACACAATATACAGTTGCATATGTGGGAATCACACTTCTTAATCTGAGTTATGTGGAATCACAGGAGGCTGTTGCGCCTCTTTATGACATGTAACAAAAACAAATGGATCAGGTATTCAGTACAGCTTTACTGTAGGTAGGCCTGGTCCCATAACCAGCGTTCTTATACTCACTTTTCACTCACTGCCATTCATTATACAAATTTGCAGATGACACAGCTGTGGTGGGGATGAGAACCAACAAGACAGGGAGGAGGTCCAGGCCCTCACATCCTGGTGTCAGAACAATCACTTGCTTCTCAACACCAAGGCAAAGGAGCTTATCAAAGACTTAATAAAACACAGGTGTTGTGGAGAAATTGCTGAATTCAAAGGTCAATGGTAAGGTCAGGAGGGAAAAAGTGTTCAGGAGCCTCTGTCTTATGCTGTAATATTAACACTTTGACAAAGAGAATTTGACAGAAGCCTGAGTCATTCTCACATTCTGCCCAACTCATGCTGGTGGATACTTTAAACCCCATGATAACACCACAAATACTTTACGCCCAGAATTAGGTCAAAGAGTGTTGTTTTTTTTTTCCCATGCAGGTGTTATTGTCAGCATATTGTAATCTGGAGACACTACCGTCTGTTTAGTCCAAAGTCGGTCCTCGAGGGCCGCTGTCCTGCAGGTTTTAGATGTTTCCCTACTTCAACACACATGATTCAGATTAACCATCAGATTAAACATCCACAACATGTGGACATCCCTGGTTTACGCCAATGTGAACGTCAACGGCCAGTTTTCTATTATGTCTAAGAAGGCGGCAACCGCTCTTTTCAACTCTGGCCACCACAGTGTTGAGATAGACTGGCACCTGGTGTTTCCAGTCAAAGCCAAACAATAAATACTGCCAAGGACCTCAAGGCCCACATGTGACCTCATGTAACCTAAGGATAGAAAATTCCATAACAACAGGGACACAACACATGCCAGTCTGGTGATCACTGGAAGTGAAACAGATGGGAAGTTTCAGGTACATATGTTCACCTCTCAGGGGACCTGATATGGGAAGTGAACACCAGAGAAGTGTTGAAGAAGGCCCAGCAGAGACTCTTCCTACAGTGTACCCTCAGAAAAACTGGGCTCCCACAGATTCCTCACTAACTTCTACCAGTGGACCACAGAAAGTGACCTGGGCTATGGATGCATGGTGTGGTTCCCCAGCTGCACCTCAGAGGAGAGAAAGGACAGGCAGCGGGTCACTAAGAGTGCATCTAAGATCATTGGTGTCTATTCCTGACCTCTGAGTTGATCTACTCTGAGATAGAAAACTCTTGAGTTTTCGGTTCCAGAAACGCTGATTTGAGTGAGGTTAATCAACTCTGAGCAGGTTCACCTTGAGTTTAGCGCGTGCACCACAACTTTAAAAAGCCAGCATCAATGGAGCCCCGATTCGACGAGTCACCTTGGCAACGGGGAAGAGGAGGGGCTACGTTTTTCACCAACCTCGAATTGGAAATCTTAATGCGCTCATACGGCGAGTTTCAATACGTTTTTAGAAATAAGTGCAACACCGCTGCAGCAGCAAAAGTGTAAGTTTAAATGTATTCCTTTGCAATCACAATAATATTACAGGGAAACTGCTTGAATGGTAGCCCATTCATTTATTTAATTTAGGTGCAATCCCGCAGGGGAGAAGCGCTCTTGGCAGCAGTTTAAGATGAAATATAAAAACATTGTTCAAACAGGTGAGACCTCGGCATGGAGGTACCTCATTTTGATCATGTTTTACACTGTAAAGTAAATATTAAGTGGCTATTTGACTGTGCAGTTATTTTATTCCCAACATAATGCTGTTTTCACATAAATAAACTATGTCTTCTCATATATATCATCCATCCATCCATTATCTATACACCGCTGAATCCGTCAGTCGGGTCGCGGGGGGGCTGGAGCCTATCCCAGCGGTCAATGGGCAAGAGGCGGGGTACACCCTGGACAGGCCGCCAGTCCATCACAGGGCCACATGGAGACAAACGAGACAAACAACCATGCACACTCACAGTCACTCCGAAGGACAATTTAGAGTCATCATCTATATCATGTTCTGTTAAATAATTAAGCCTATTTAAACTAACACAGACTTCTACTGAGCCAACAGAAAGAAGGCAGAAGCCCGTAAAACGGGTGCTGCCCAGCACCGCCACCTCTAACGGAGGCCAGTGGCTGAGGGAATCCCCGGAGGGAGTCCACCCCCAAGACACGAGTGCCTTTATAAAATATAATAGGCCTATATATGTCTTTTTTAAGCCTATTCATACAATTATTTATTTATTTGTCTTTTATGTCTTTTTTTTCTTTTGTCCCAACACATTCTGATGGTGCCGCTCAAAAAGATAATTGTCTGTAAATGCAAAAATCTATGCGCGGTCTGATAACCATCTCCCGACGAATATTTATTTCTCTGCGCAATAATGCTGCACCTTCATCCACGGGATCGTTGTCAAAAGGACATGTTGGTGAAAAAAGTAATCTCCTGCTGTGCCTAATGGACTTCTAGAAGTAGAAGAACTTGCTCTGCTGACTGAATGAATGAGGAAATCAAATGTCGTGTGTGGCTGAAAGAGGGCGGAGACAGAAAGAAACTCGAGGTTTCTTGAATAAAACCTGGTCCCGACCAGGTTAGGTTCAGAGAGTCTGTTACTCCGGTTACTGACCGTGAGGTTGAGTTACCTCTCTTTGTGAAACAGGCTAAAGTTACCCCTCTTTCTCGGGGTTGAGTTACCTCCCTTTGTGAAACGGAAAACTCAGAGTTTCCCTCATTTCAGGGTTAACAAACTCAGAGTTTTCACTAAACCTGCTACGTGAAACGGACCTCAGGTCTGACTGTTCACCCCCTGGACAATGTCGTTTTAGCACACTCCCCTCGGGCAGGTTCAGGGAGTTCAGGCCATGAACAGAATGACATCCCCAAAGCTTTATATGTTCTGCTGAAAGCATGAGCTGGACTTGAACCTGACAATCTGCACTTTACATCCATCCCTAACCCACATCCACGTGTATTTCACTTTATTTTGTATGCTGCTCTTAACTTTATAAACTTCTATTTACTTACTTTATATGCTTGTGTGATAAAGAGAACTATTAAACAAAATTCCGCTGTCCCTATAGTTAGATGTTTACAGAAGGGGCGTTAGTGTAAACATATTTGGATTGTCAGAATATAAAAACGTAGTCCACATAATAGTCACTGCATGAAAAGAGGGATTTGCGGATGTATGTGGCCCCTTACATGTCCGCATACGTTAAGCCCCTGCATTTGCGGTGGTAAAAGTGAAAACTTGGCCCAAATTGTCGCAAATTGACCTGGCAACTGCTCCCCCATGCCCCCCTCCCCTCCCCTACTTAGGAGAGCCTTTAATATGTAAATGCCAGTGATCAGGTCAGGAGCTGCCACAGTCATTTTCAAGTGGGGTGGGGTGAGGTGAGGTGGGGGGTGGGCAGGCCTGTTTCTACACGTTCACTATCACCTCCAACTCCAGCCAAGTTTGTTGCTGTGTTGTCTTGAAAAAGAAGAGGTGCACGCTGTCTGCTGGTGACAGGTGATGCATATCTGTTTTTTTTTCTCCCAAACACCTCTTTTGTAACCGCTTTTTGTGGGCAAAATTCAAGGATTCAAGGTTTCAAAGGTTTATTGTCATGTGTGCAGTTAGAAACGTGTTTCCCTGAACAAAGAAATTATTTTCTTTGTTGCCCGCACTGGATGTCCAAATGTATAATAATAAAGATAAGATAAAGATAAAATAAGCATGCAACAGCAATATTCTAAAAGGTTTCTTAAATAAAATAGAAATATAGAAATAAAAATATAGAAATCTGGCCTGTATACATAATGTGCAGTAGTGCGCTCAGTGTTTTATTGTGTATGGCTTAATTCGGTGTCACAATGGTCACAATATCGCCGAGGTCTTTTCTTTGTCCTTGCAGAGTCCATTTTTGTGTCAAAACAGTGCAAATTGCCAGCTGTGGTCAGACAACATTAAATAGCAAAAGGACGGGAGGTTGTCTCGCGAGTATTCCGTGTATACGCATATGATTGGTGGAGCTTAACGGCTCGCATAAGCTCTCGTTCAATCACGTATGAGAAACATTGTGTCGTGCAGTGTAAACAAAAAGTTTAAGGAGCAGATCTGGCGGCAGAAAGGCAGACAGAGTCCCGTACTGTGAAAACTGCCCTGGTTTGTGGCTGGAAGACGACTAGCTTTCAACTCCCCAGCAACTCTCTGCGGGTCTACAGGTTTGTGTGTTTTTTTCTACTTGCACATGACCATTTGATTGTTTAATTTTAGTCTTGTTGACACTGTACAGCACTTGGGACAGTTCTCGCTGATTTTAAATGTGCTGTATATTAAACTTACTTACTCACTTGCTTACAGGCAGATCAAATGAAAGTCCTGAATGCTATGACCGGGATGTCTCGTATGGTGGCCAGCACTGTGGATACGGTCGTGGAGAGGGTGCTGGAGGGAATCGACCAGAGATTCGCTAGGTTGGAGGCAAGATGGCCGTCGAGAACGGACTGGAGTTACATTCCAGAGAAGTTGAAGAGCGCACCCCCAAGAGAAGGCGGATACAGAATCCGAAAATCGCGGTAAGAGTAGGTTATTGACTGTGGCTTTAGGCTAAACTCAACTTAATTGTGTCCATCACGTGACAACCAGTGTGAGTTGCTTTATTTAAAAAAATGAATTTCGTGTTTTCAATTTATAGGAAGCAGTTCGCCGCCTGCATAACTCACCGTGGCATTATACTCCAGGTCAAGGGTAAGAATAAGTGAATGTTCTCCCAATATCTAGTTGAGTTGGACCTGATGTTACGTTACGTCAGTGCAGGTTTTTTTTATTAACCATAGGCCTGTTGTTTTTACAGGCTACTGTCACCTCACAATATGGATGTAACGAGTCGCTTGAAGGAGGCGGTGGCAAACAGTCCGAACTTCAGAGAGGTAGACGGGGACACTATCGAGGGTGAGCGGCGCTGGCTTTTACCCCGGCTGGCACTGATACTTTTAAGCACTGGTCATTCTATTCATTCCTCTTGTTGTTGTTTTTTTTAGCTGCGTGACGGACCTGTGTGCTGTGCTACAGGCGCGTCTTGAAGCCAACCCGAAATACTCACAGTCTCACCACAGAAGAGTGAAAGAGAGTAAGAACATATACGCTGTCAATATGACTTTCGTTACTTTATGGACAAGTTGTCAATATGCTGTGCATGGATTATTTATTGGTTATTCCAACAGCTCCCAGAAGCCAGCTTCTGATCCAGGATGAGGACGTCTGACAACTCCGCAGACTCTGCAGGGACCGGAGTAATGCGGAGAATGCGGATTCCAAACGGCGGCGTTTAGGCTTATTGTGTATATCGTAGGCTACAGCAGTGTGTGTATATAGTTTTCAATTCTTTATTATCAACATGGTTCTTATTACAATGTAAGCTATGTACATTGTGTGGTGTGGCAATAAAAGCGCTTTAAAAAAAAAAAGTTTTCTTTTTCATTCTCAATAGAATCACGTCATTCATGCCTGCATTAGCCTAGTCATAGTGCAGCTTATAAGAATGACGTGAATATATGAAGTACACAAACATCCCAGGAATATTAGTAATCATAATCACAATTATTAATCATAATTGCTGAATGATATGCCCATATAAAGTATGCATATATTAACCTTATTGGCCAATGGGCGGACAGCTTTACAGGAGCTTTTTTATGTAATCACGTGCCTTTTTTGTCCAATACCAGCGAGGCCAGTGAGAGGTCCAGGCACTCTCACAGCGGGGTGCTAATCGCTGGGCCATTAGCACCCCGCTGTGAGAGCCCGCCGCGAGCCGGGTTCGTTTCCGACGATTTTCTCGCTCAACAAACTTAAAGTTTGTCTTCCTGCAAGCGCCCAGGTGCGTCCGAAAATTAGGCAAATTCGCGGAAGTTCACTGCCGTCCACAGTGACACAAATCCCTCTTTTCGTGCAGTGAGTTCGGGGTGGGAAGTCAGCTGATTTACCACGCGCCAGTCTTTTCTTTTGATCGGCTACTGCCCTGGTTATCTGTGTAGGTGATTGATTACAGATCACAGTCAGCCAATCAGAGGCCTAATAAGGCGGGTCGTGAACATATTGGCGCTAATTTACGATTGTACGCGCTCTTCACACGGCAGTATAGCTGAAGCTGGACAGGTAAGTTACAGATATTAAATGTAGTGTGAATATATTTTATTAAATATAATTACAGTGAGCTAAGAATGTGGCAAAAATTATGTAAATTATTTTTTTTAAATGTTGTCCTAGTACTGTAACAGGAATTGCAATAGTAACACAGTGCAACATTACTACTGTTTTTTCTTCTTAATACTAAGATGTAGTATACATCTTAATTTGTGGAATACTGTCACTGTTTTTCTATTTTTTAATTAGTAGTATGCAACACACAACTTTGGACAGTAATGTGCATTTTTTATCAGCAATGTGCAATTTACACTAATTAACATGCAATATAAACCCTATTGATAACAACTGTCTATCCATCCTACCTCATGTAAGCAGGCTACTGTTATTGTTGATTTAATATCTATCTAGATATATTGATATAATATTGATATCTTACCTTATCTTAATTACACTGATAAGGCTGCTAAGAACATGGCTCTGGTTGCTAAAATATAAATATTGCTTCATATTCCAGGTAAAAAATGCCAAGAGGGTCAACCACAACCATCTGCACTAGCTGCAATGCAGTCATTCCTGTGGCTACCAAGACATGCAAGTCTTGCCATGTGGTACAGCCTAAAAGGCAAAGACTTGAAAAAAAATTAAAAATATTTGAGGCAAAAAAAGAGGACTGGCTTAAAAAACAAAGGAAGAATAGAACCACCTCACATGTCATGGATGAGGCATCCATTTTGGTATGTGTTGCATGTCTCTGTGTTTAATTCATGCTTGTGATATTTCTGTATCAGATTTTAATTTACTTTTTTGATACCTAGGTTGAAAAGTTACACGCACTGGGGTACAAGGCCATCGTTATGGTCGGCAAACCAGGCAAAAAGCCTGACACCTGGTTTGCAAATATCCTGCACCCAAAGTGGCAGCTGTCCAACCAGGCTGTGCAGTGCCTAGACAGGATGAAGGCCTTATTTGAGGTGGTAGTTAAAGGTAAGCCCATGAACTGTATCACTGATACCTTTAATTGTCAACATATCAGAGTACTACAAAATCTCATGAATACTTTATGCCTGATGATCAGACAGCTATTTTCATTTTCCACACTTATAGATAAAAGACATTTATAATGGAGTCTAGGCTGTTATTTTATTATGTACCTTAATACTTATTTTAACATGGTTTTCCAACATAAAAATGGTAATAGCACACAAGGTACAACATTTACTTTCTCATTGAGAGCTTTGAAATTTCAACACTGCTGCTTCTGATATGTTGGACAAAAAGCATCATTGTTGAGATTGAGAAGCTGAATTGGGAATGAGGTTGTGTTTTGCATATTTCAGCCTCAGTCACACCTAGACTGAGATAATGAGTCGGTTGTGTAATAATCTCACATTTTACTTACGTGCAGAAAAATCTCTTCAGGTGGAGGAATATAAAAGTACCTCTTTAGTGACAACCTGTGCTCAGAAGTATTGTGGGGCAGATTTTAGGTGATACATATACATTAAAAGTAGAAATTTGAGCAAGGGTCTTTCAAATTATATATATACATACATTATTTGTAACTGCTTATGCTTAGTGGATCTCAGGAGTTGCTGGGGCCCATCCCAGCTGTCAGTGGAAGAGGACGGGGTACACCTTAGACAAGTTGCTGCTTTATTGGAGGGCTGACACATTGAGACAGACAACCATTCTACAGGCAGTTTAGAGTTACCAGTTAGCCTAAGCTGCATGTCTTTGGACTGTGACAGGAAACCAGAGTACCCGGAGAAAACAGACGCAGACATGGGGAGGACTTTCTAAATATATATTGCAGGCAATATAGGGTCTACTACTATTGAAAAATGAATTAAATTGTGTTTTGGTTTCATTGAGGTTGGACTGACCAGCAACCATCCCCCAGCCTCACCACCACCAGCCCCGCCGTCCAGCCATCCACCAGCCCAGCTGTCCAGCCATCCACCAACCCAGCTGTCCAGCCATCCACCAGCCTAGCTGTCCAGCCATCCACCAGCCCAGCTGTCCAGCCATCCACCAACCCAGCTGTCCAGCCATCCACCAGCCCAGCTGTCCAGCCATCCACCAGCCTAGCTGTCCGGCCATCCACCAACCCAGCTGTCCAGCCATTGTAGCGTTATTGGGCATTTGCATCAAATATAAGGATTTATCTTAAACCTCGAATTAAGGGCACCACCTACCGTTATTTTAACTTTAAGTTACAGTCAGGGAGGAAAACTGTAAAAATCTTACGATCCTGGTATGTTAATTTAATAATCAATTAATAATCAGTCTCATATCTCGCTACTTTCGTGAAGTTCTCGTTTGGTTGGACAGACATTACGTAAAGAAAGCATACGACACAATCTGTGATTATAACATATATATAGATATATGAACTATTTATTAAAATGATATGACCAAAACATGAACCTTTAAACAAACAGGAGATGCATTGAATACTGACACATTGAATATGGGTGATTATATAAAACACTTAGTGAATGGAAAATAAAATATGGGGAATGGGGAGATACTGGATGTATTCAAATAGTTCAGGTTGGCTGACTATTTGACGCTAAATACTGACATTTTGGATTAATGTATCATTCTGTGAAAGCCTCGAGACATCCATCAAACCCACTTTAAGGTGAAAACGGGTCGGTCTTACTGTGCTGAAGTTCTGCTTAGTCAGCTCGGAACACGGCAGCGGCCACGCGGGGTCCGAGGGGATTTCTCTTCCGCTCTCTGGGCCTTCCTGGTTGTGGTGGCTGACTTTAGCGGACTTCTCAGTTGCTTCTTTCACTGGGAAACGGGAACGATGGTGCTGAGGGCTGTGGTTAGATGATCAAATCTTTCGAGTGTCAGAGTTGGTCCGTTGCTTCTCTGATGAAGTGAACTTAAGTTCACAGAAGATTAATAAAAGGTTGCTTGGAGTTGGCTTTCTGGGTAGGAAAACTTCATTCTGTTCTTATCTTTGTTCGGATCTTTCTTTCTCGTCTCCGGGGTCTCACTGGGTTCTGGAGGGTTTCCTCCGGTCGTCCTCTGCATCGCTCATCCTCACGTCCTTCCGCTCTCTCCTGAGATTATGGGAAAACTCCCAAACTCTGGTGAGCTCTTCTCTCCTTCTCAAATCATCTCCAAATCTCTCTGAGCAACTGTTCTCTGCTCAAATCTCCTTCTGAAACTCTGGGTTGGAACTCTTCTGGAACAAGAGGCAAGAAGCCAGAAGCAAGAAGCAAGAAGCGAGAGAAGCGTGTGTTTTTCGCGGGCTCCGGGTTTTGATTCTCGGAGGCGGGGCGTGACGTAAGCTTACACTACTCTTTCAGCCAATGATATGCTTGAACTGTGGTGAATGTCTGCCTGGGTGTCTGTGTAAGATGATCCGTTTTTATGTGGGGATTTCTGGATGAGACAAAGAAACTCTTATTTCTCCCTTACTCTGTCTCATAGAACATTTGTCTCGGTGATTCTGAAAACACCACATCTTGTTAAGATATGCAGATTAAAGATATAACATAGACTTGCAATATAAAGACATCAAAATAACACACAACGTAATTGATGATTATGACTTTCAAAATTCAGATGAATATCTATGAAATCGTGACATATGAATAGTGAACCACACAATGTTAATTTTCTGTGTTAACAATGGGGATACCAAACAAATACCAAATAGAGACCGAAGGGACATCGTTAGAAGTTAATAGTTGCATATATCTTGTCCATTTTACTGAGTCCTCTGGGATTTAAATGTTCAACTAATCAACACTGCAGACCACTAGGGGGCAATGTGGTTCCATCAGGCAGGTTGGGCATTTTCCACCAAAATCAGTTCTTTGTCAATATTTAAGCCAGAATCGTACAAATTGTCTCTATATGCGTCTTGTGATCAAGCTGGAAACCTGAAAGAAATTGTATACGGTTATCAAACACATTTAATATAGTTTTAAGATTCGACTAAAAGTGAGTCTTAGTGAAGTCTTCTCAGTTCGTGTGTAGCCATCTGGTCTCTTTCTCTGGTGGGAAAGGGTGTTAAAATGTCAATTTCGATTTATGGTGAAGATAAGATAGTAAGTCTCCAACATCTCCAACAGAAAGGTTCTTTGTTCATTCGAGTTTATCCCAATTTATGGAGAGCGTCTGTTGCGAGTTCGACTCCCCAAAAACTCTCAAAAGGGTAGAAGGTTGTCGTAAATTAGGCAGTTTCTGTCTCTTTTTCCTTTGTGGAAAGAAAATGAAGATCTGGTTTTTATCCACATACGTAAACATCCCCCACAGGAATGTTGGTTTTGTCAAAGTTTGAAAAACTCTTAATCCACACGGCACTGTGACTGCTACACCATCCACCAGCCCAGCTGTCCATCCATCCACCAGCCCAGCTGTCCGGCCATCCACCAGCCCCGCCGTCCATCCATCCACCAGCCCCGCCGTTCAGCCATCCACCAGCCCCGCTGTCCAGCCATCCACCAGCCCCGCCATTCAGCCACCCACCAGCTCCGCCATCCGGCCATCCACCAGCCCCGCCGTCCATCCATCCACCAGCCCCGCCGTTCAGCCATCCACCAGCCCCGCCGTCCATCCATCCACCAGCCCCGCCGTTCAGCCATCCACCAGCCCCGCCGTCCATCCATCCACCAGCCCCGCCGTTCAGCCATCCACCAGCCCCGCCGTCCATCCATCCACCAGCCCCGCCGTTCAGCCATCCACCAGCCCCGCTGTCCAGCCATCCACCAGCCCCGCTGTCCAGCCATCCACCAGCCCCGCCATTCAGCCACCCACCAGCTCCGCCATCCGGCCATCCACCAGCACCCTCGGAGCCAGAGGTAAGCAATTAATATTTATTAATTAGTGGCTTGTTATAAGAATACTTTATAAATCCCACAAGTGGAAATTGCGAAAGTGCTTTTCATTGGTATAATCTCATACCAAAGTTATGCTGACGATACCCAGCTCCATCTGTCATTCCCACCTGATGACCACACAGTCTCAGCACAAATCTCAGACTGTCTCTCTGACAAATCAAAATGGATGAAAGCCCATCACCTCCAACTAAACCTCTCTAAAACCGAACTGCTTGTCTCTTCAGCCAAACCAACCATACACCACAGCATCTGCATCCAAACTTCCAAACCACCCAGCTGCTGGTGCAGGCCATGGTCATCTCCCACTTTGATTACAGCAATGCTCTCCTAACTGGTCTCCCAGCCTCTGCTGTGAAACCGCTGCAGATGGTCCAGAACGTGGCAGCGCGTCTGGTCTTCGAACAGCGGAAAAGAGCACACGTCACCCCTCTGTTCATTGAACTCCACTGGCTACCCTTAGCCGCCCGCATCAAATTCAAGTCACTGATGTTAGCCTACAGACTCCTTAATGGAACGGCTCCCATCTACTTGAATGCTCTTGCAAAGGCTTATGTCACAACTCGGTCACTCCAGTTGTCACAGGATTGTCGTCTAGCAGCGCCTACACCACGCTTAAGACAATCCAGACTCTGTTCATGTGTCGTTCTTCGATGGTGGAATGACCTACTGAGCGCTACCAGAACAGGAGCATCCCTGAATATCTTCAAGAAACTCTTGAAGACCCAGCTCTTCAGAGAGCATCTCCTATCCTAGCACTTACCCTGTACTTCCCTACTCCATCTACTGCACTTTTATCTTTCTGTACTTCCCTCTATACCTGCACTCTATCTCTACACTGTCACCTCTGACAGAATCTGACTTCTATGTAGCTTATTGTTAGCTTTGATATTAGCTGTAATGTTATATATCTTTCAATTGAAAGTCGCTTTGGATAAAAGCATCTGCTAAATGCATAAACATAAACATAAACATAATTATGGCAGTTAATGTTACTTTCTCTGATAATTTTGGTAAGGGAAAACATGTATTAAATGTAGAAAAGAAGATAACCCAGTAAGAAACCCTGTGGGAACCCATACACTATGTCATGTTAAAGTGAAAAATTACAACCCAGTTTCTTGGCATTTTTAACATTTTAGGCATTTCATCCACTTTGTCCGACTTTATTTATTTTTGGCAAGAGGGTTAATATTAACATGCAAAACATTGTAACTGTATACTTTATTTTTCTCTTTTAGAATGCAGCCATAGGATGTCTGGTGGAGAACATTATTATCCTGTCAAGAGGGTCGTAAACCACAAAAGACTAAAGGTTTGTTTTCTCATAACATGAGGTGAAATATGTTGAAGGGGACAGATACAGGAAATCTTTCCTGTCACATGCCATCACACTATACAATAAAAACTAAGATCACTGGTCATTACTTCTCTATATGCACTTTATAAAAAAATATATATATATATCTATATATATATATAGATATATATATATATATATACATATAAAAAAAATTTGTCATCTGAGCACATGTTAACTTTCTAATGGTAGATATGTTTTAATACTTTCTAGGGAAAACCAATGGAACTTGTGGAGTGGGAGCCCTGTTCTATGTGGTATGTTGGATGTCTCTTCATTTTATTTTATCGTCTCAAATATTACCAAAGAAATAGAACAATTATGAGAATAATGATAATGCTAACAGTTGAAGCATCAAAACAGTGTATGTTAACTCCTGAATCAAACTTTCATAATAATGTCAGCTACAGTAATCAGGTTACTGAATCCATGTAAAATATTTCACTCAAAAATGTTCTTCTCATTGACATGTTTTGAATTTCATTCAATGCTGATGTAAGAAACAAATCTCCATCTTTCTCACAGTGGGAAGACCTGGCCCCTCGAGTGGGTAGCCAAGGAACACACAAAACAATAAACATATATATATATCACATAAATGTCTTCATTATGTTATTATGTCTTATTATGTTCACTGATTGAAATAAATGTTCAGTTGCCCCCATGTTGTTATTGTTGTTGTTATTTATGGAAAATGTAGAGACATTTTTATATTAAATAAGACTTATGTCTTATGTTTTGTAGGCTATGTATGTGAACTGCTAAAACTTTTGTTGTGTTGTTGAAACTATGTACACAAGTTCCCATAAAAACAGTAAAACATGTAAGAATGCATGTTAGTATGACACAATAGAAGTCAAGCATAATTACACAGAAAATAATATTCTTGTTCCTTTTCATGAGCCTTTGTTAATATGTATTGTCCTAGTTGAGTTGCGCATGCAGCATACAGATATGGTGTAGCTATATTTTAATGTGCTTTTTAAATATTTCTCCTTTGTTATCCGGGATTAGATGTACGACCCCTCATTAAACGTTTACAGCAAATAATATCATTAACAAATAAGACAATTTGCAATGTGCAACGAGGTGGCCTAGCAGCGATAGCAGAGTCCATAGCAACCACCATAACAACGGTACAAATCGTTGCATTGCAACGATTTTCTGAATAGGCACTAAAATCTTCGTATAAACTAATAAAAGGAAGGTCGTCTACATTATATGATAGAAGGTTATGAAAAAATAATGCAAACTTCTCGCCAGAAATGTCATCTAAATGTATGTAAATGTGGATGGTAGCTCAAAATATTACATTTTCCACAGAAAATGTAAGGAGTGTCCGCCATTCTTTTTGTTTTTACCGGGGGGAAACTTGACGGTCACGTGACCAATGCCTAGGACAATGTAAATGAATGGCCACATTAAACGTAAGTATGTCACAATTTTTGAGCCTTTATCGTGAATATACCACGTTTTCACAGGAACTTGACCGTCACGTGACCATAGGTGATCCGCTCGCGCATGCGGCATACAGATTTGGTGTAGCTATATTTTAATATGCTTTTTAAATATTTTTCTTGTTTGTTATAGAAATAACTCATCGTCGTCCTCTGGCCTACTCATTGTACCTAACACGGTGTTTACCTGTTTAAAATACAATAGTGAGCCAGCTGCGGGGCCTTTTTAACCTTTTTTTTTCAACAGCTACAAACTGATAGACTTGACCTGCTTGCGCATGCGTTATACAGATATGGTGCAGCTATCTCTTAATGATCTTTTAAAATATTTCTCGTTTGTTATCCGGGATTAGATGTATGACCCCTCATTAAATGTTTACAGCAAATAATATCATTAACAAATACAAATCATCAGACAATATGCAACGAGGTGACCTAGCAGCCATAGCAGCGTCCATAGCAACCACCATGAGCCCCAGCTAATATGTATTGTCCTAGTTGAGTTGCCGTTACTGTGCCTGATCCGCTCGCGCATGCGGCATACAGATTTGGCGTAGCTATATTTTAATATGCTTTTTAAATATTTTTCTCGTTTGTTATCCGGGACCCCTCATGAAACGTTTACATCAAATAATATAATTAACAAATACAAATCATTAGATAATATGCAACTAGGTGGCTGAGCAGAGATAGCAGCGTCCATAGCAACCACCTTAACAACGGTGCAAATCGTTGCATTGCAGCAATGCTCTCCTAACTGGTCTCCCAGCCTCTGCTGTGAAACCGCTGCAGATGGTCCAGAACGTGGCAGCGCGTCTGGTCTTCGAACAGCGGAAAAGAGCACACGTCACCCCTCTGTTCATTGAACTCCACTGGCTACCCTTAGCCGCCCGCATCAAATTCAAGTCACTGATGTTAGCCTACAGACTCCTTAATGGAACGGCTCCCATCTACTTGAATGCTCTTGCAAAGGCTTATGTCACAACTCGGTCACTCCAGTTGTCACAGGATTGTCGTCTAGCAGCGCCTACACCACGCTTAAGACAATCCAGACTCTGTTCATGTGTCGTTCTTCGATGGTGGAATGACCTACTGAGCGCTACCAGAACAGGAGCATCCCTGAATATCTTCAAGAAACTCTTGAAGACCCAGCTCTTCAGAGAGCATCTCCTATCCTAGCACTTACCCTGTACTTCCCTACTCCATCTACTGCACTTTTATCTTTCTGTACTTCCCTCTATACCTGCACTCTATCTCTACACTGTCACCTCTGACAGAATCTGACTTCTATGTAGCTTATTGTTAGCTTTGATATTAGCTGTAATGTTATATATCTTTCAATTGAAAGTCGCTTTGGATAAAAGCGTCTGCTAAATGCATAAACATAAACATAAACATAATTAACAACGTTAACAACGTTGCAATGCAACGATTTGCACCTTAACAACGGTGCAAATCGTTGCATTGCAACGATTTTCTAAAGAGATGCTAAAATCTTCGTAGAAACTAATAAAAGGAAGGTCGTCTACATTCTCTGATAGAAGATTATGAAAATATAATGCAAACTTCTCGTCAGAAATGTCATCTAAATGTATGTAAATGTGGATGGTAGCTCAAAATATTACATTTTCCACAGAAAATGTAAGGAGTGTCCGCCATTCTTTTTGTTTTTACCGGGGGGAAACTTGACGGTCACGTGACCAGTGCCGAGGCCAATGTAAATGAATGGCCACATTAAACGTAAGTATGTCACAATTTTAGAGCCTTTATCGTGAATATACCACGTTTTCCCCCGTGGACCAACGTAGGTATTACACGCTTTGCTGTGAGACTGGGTTGTGATAGTTGGGGCAAATGTAATCGACTTGAAAAATTATTACATTGATTTTTGTCTAAGGACACCTCTGATTTATATAATTCGGAGAAAAATGTTTGAAATATACCATTTATCTGTTTAGGGTCAGTGCTAATATTGCCACCTGCTGACTTAATAGTAGGGATGTCTGCAAAGTGGTCACTGGTTCTAATTCTCATGTCCAGGAGATGGCTAGGTCTGGCACCATAAAAGTAATACTTTTGTCTGGTCCTGTGAATTTGAAATTCTGACTGTTGCTTCAAAATGTTGTTGATTTCCTTCTTAATTAGTGTACGCTGAAGAGCAACTTGCTCTGTAAAATTAATTTGCAAAATAGAATCCAATCTAGAAAATTTTTTCATTTTTTAATAACGAGGTGTTAAAACGCCATCTAGCTGCACGTTTAGATAGACGGCCCAAAGTTACTGAACAGAAGATGCCTTTATGGTCTGACAAAGCTATCAGGAGTAAAACAGCAGTATTAATATGGCGAAAGAGCTGGGGGGAAGCAAAAAGAAAGTCTATTATAGAAAAAGATTTATGTCGGCCAGAGAAAAAAGTGTAGTCTCTAATGGAAGGGTTTATTAATCGCCAAATATCCACAAGCCCCAAATTGCTGGCTCAAGATTTTAGAGCCTTTGTGGCCATAACCTGACCCCCTGAGGAGGTTGTGCTCGACTTATCAAGAACTGGATCCCACACTGCATTGAAGTCTGCACCTACAATGAAGGAATATTCTGTTAATTCTAACATTTTTGATGTAATTAAATTGTAGAAATTGCTGTTGAAATCATTAGGAGCATATGCTGATATAAGAGCTATTTTCCTTGCATTAAATTCTATTCTAGCAATGACAAGCTTACCCGTGTCGTCTGCCCAGGATGTTATAGTTCTCATTGGAAGACTGCGTCTAGCAACAATGGCCACACCTTTAGTTTTCGTGTCAGCAGAGGAGAATGCTACAGTATTAAAGAATCTATTAGCAAGACGACCAGCGTCAGCTGTCAACAAATGCGTCTCTTGCAACAATGCTATGTCAATGTTCTTTCTCTTCAGCATACCAAGAATGCTAGCACGTTCGTGAGGAGCATTCAAACCGCCACAGTTCCACACTAAAATGTTAAGTTCACCCATAATCTAAAGGAAATGTTCTGAACATGGTCAAAGACAAAATGTTGCTATAGCCCTCTTTCTGGAACAATTCTGACACAAGTGCAACCAAAGCAAAGTCCCTCATTACACAGCACAAACGAGACGTGGACACAACATATAACAAAGGAGAAAAAAATAAAAAGAACATGAACATATAAACATAAAGTAAACTGTAAAGTAGGTCTGTGATCATATTGGATATGGGGCAGCCAGGGGGAAGCAGCAGCCCAGCATCATAACAATAGCATTGATTGTAGCTTGGGTAAAATATATCTGTGAAGCTGAGGCCCCATACATAACATAGAGGTCTCGTATTTTAACTTTCAAACCATCCATATAGCCTACCGAGTAACGTTAATAAATAAACGTTAACAAAATACAGATTTAACTGAACATAGTGCAAAAATAGTCCTACTGCCATAATAAAACAAAACAATAACGCATCAGCATAGTTATATCAGGCTTATTGGCAGCTTACCAACTGGAGAGCATCAGGTGGCTAACAAAGCGCCGATTTAAAAGTTAGTCCTCAATGTCCGGTGACAGCAGGATGTCTGTCCTGTGAAGTAGTGTGAGAAAAACGAAGCAACAGCCCACACGTACCAAGTCTTAAATTCGGCAGGTAGTCGATCCGCTAGCCATCACGCAAGGACAGAGTTCTGCTGCAGAAACGGTCGGTGTGAGTCTAAGGTCAAGGCGAGGAAGCGCCGTCCTCCCGCGCCGAAGTCTCCAGGCATGGAGCCGGCAACGCAGCCAGAAAATCCTCCACCTTCTTGGGTGAGGTGAAGGCTTTGTACTGAGCACCGACCTTAACTTTCAGAGTCGCCGGATAAAGTAAAAAGAATTCCAGACCCTTAGCTCGAGCTGTATCCATAGCCTGGTGAAAACTTTGGCGTCGTTTGACGGTGAAGTTGCTGAAATCTGGAGAAAAGCGAATCCTCCGATCTCCAATGGAGAGAGGGTCTTTCCTGGCCGCACGCAGAATGGCCTGGCGGGTCGAGTAGCGAAGCACGTTGAAAATCAGGGTGCGGTTAGCTCCTCGGTTGCGGGCGTTGTAGATTCGGTGCGCTCTCATAATCTCAATCTGGATATCACCGAGAGTGGGGAACCATTTAGGTAGAGAGTGTGAAAGAAATTGAGTAGCATTGGACCCCTCAATCCCCTCTTCAAGGCCAGTGATGCGGATATTACACCTTCTGTTCCTGTCCTCCATATCGGCTAGCTTGAGCTCCATAGCCTGAAAAGCCTGGTTGTTCCGGTTCAGTGTACTGGAGTTGCTTGCGACGGTGGTTTTCAGAGTATTAATGTCGGATCTAATGGTGCCAAGGCTGGCCGCCAGCATGGCAAGCTCTGCCTGGATAGCACTTAGCTTCTCGTCGTTATCTTTCCCCACCTGTTGAATCTGGGAGAGGCGCGGTTCAAGGTAGTCCCGCTGCTTCTGCAATATGGACTCGGCAATGGCGTCAATATCTTGATGGTTGCTTTTGTTTTTAGTAGACATCGTTGTTATCTGTCTTTAGCCAACACAATAGACCAGTGTGAAAACCTATTGCTCCGAGAAAATCAACAATTTGGCGATGCTGGGCCGAGCGCTGAAAGCCTAAGCCGCCATCTTATCCAGCCAATCACGTGACACCCCCAAGCTAACTGCTTGTTAATACGATAAGTGTTTTATTACTTTGCATGTCTTCCAAAAGAGAAAATGATCAGGATTTTGAGGATGTTACTCACCGTTAAGCAGGAGTTACAGTTGACGCGTCTGTCACGGCGGAGGCGGACCGTGACGTCAAAAGGACGTATCAGGCCTGGCGCTTGCCTTGAAAAGACGGCGCAGCGCGGTGTCGTGTACCACTCGATTTTTGTAACTTGGCGGCGCCAACAACGACAGACCGGATGGACCATTTTGAGGCCAGGCTCAGTCAGGAGGTGTGTTTGTACAGCACCTGTACGAAACTGCAGTGAAACAGCACAGGGACCACGTAAACTCCCAAAACTGGGGGACAGAGATTGGCAGAACTTTGGGGAAAGAGGGAGAGTTCTGTAAGAATGTGTGGAAGAAGCTACGGGACAGATACGTGAAGGCAAAGAAGAGGGCAGAGACTCCAAGTGGTGATGCCGGGGGCTTCAGACCTTCACCTCTTTTAACTGAAGTAAAAAATTAAAATGATCCGAATACTGAAGCAGTATCATTAATGACAGTATTCCTGCTTTTGACAGCGGCATTGTTTTCTTCTCCAATTTCATGGTTGTAGAGTAGCGGTAACTTTCACGTAGCAGCGACACCTCTGTGACGGAGAAAATTGTAACTACTGGCGCAACGACTTGCGCCACTATATATAGCCGGCACATCAACACCGCTCGCGCTAGCAGATGCGGCAACCATGCTAGAGCCTTTACACACCAGCTAAGACGCAGGGTAGCAAAACATTATGGGCGTGAAAACGAAACTTAGAAAATCTAAGTAGCAATTCTCGACAAGTAGCAGAAATCGACTGAACACCGGCCCCAGCCGACCAGGCCGAATTAAATTGAACATTTTGACAGTCTGTAAAAAGCCTTTCATTAATAACATGCAAAGAAGTGCTAATCATTGCCAATTCTTGTGTCTCTTTCCCCTCTCTGTCTTTGCATTGAATGGAACATATTACTTGGAAGGGTGGAGAGAGGCTGCCTCGTAGTGGATGGTGCCTCCCTGATTGTTGAGTTTAGCCAGGTGGATGCCACGATTGAAGGGATGTCAGTTAAGGTGAAGAGGGAGATGAGGAGTGATTATGACATACTCTTATGCGATTGCCCTGGGAAACAACTGGTGGAGTCCAGTGGGACAACTGGTATGTTGTTTGATGATTTACCCTTGGCAGAATGTCTTGTACCTTAGATCCTTTGATGTAATTTATTTTTTATTCAGGTTAACCCTTTTTAAGGCAAGGTAGTTGGTAATTAACCTGGTTCTCACGCAGATGGATGTTTCTCATCCATCTGGAATTTTGTCGGTTGCCTAGCTGTTCTCTGCTGTGAGTAGGCGGGGGTTGTATTCAAAAACCTCTCGAACCTGATTGGAGAATTCAATGTGTGTGTCACGTACTACTTCGACCAATCATATCAAAAGCGGACGTGACGCGTTGGAGCGCGACCAGTCTCTCGGTCTGTGGTGGAAAATAAACAAAACACAACAGCAGCGAGCAAAGCAGGAGCTAGCAGCAGCTAATCTGTTAACACCCCGCCCCACGATTGTGATTGGATCTAGGCATAGAGGCGGGCCCGTTTATGGGGTAACCGAAGACTTCGGGCTCAACAAGGCGCGCCCAGACCCTCCTGCGAGCTCACGAAGTGTAACGAAGATGCACGAAGCACGAAGGGTCTGCGTGAGAGCCAGGCTAGTTGGTAATGGTAATTTAATTAACATTTGTCGACTAAAACAGTTCTGCACAGGAAACCTGGGCTGTCATAAGTCATATTTACCTGAAAGATTTCAGTTTGTTCTTGTAAATGAAGAATCTTCCGCACACACCAGAGTAAGTCATGGAGTTCCTCGGGGTTCTGTTGTTGGACCGATTATTTTCACTTTATACATGCTTCCATTAGAAATTTCCATTGCTATGCTGATGATACTCAGCTGTACTTATCTATGCAACCAGATGAACCCAATAGGTTGGTCAGACTACAAGCATGTCTTAAAGACATAAAGTCCTGGATGACTCAGAACTGTCTGCTTCTAAATTCAGACAAAACTGAAGTTGTTATCTTTGGACCTGAGCGCTCTAGGGAGAATCAGTGATACTCACTATTTTTTTCACAAGAGCCACATTGGCAGAGCAAAATCAAAGGAAGAGCCACTTTTACGACAACATACTAAGTCCCCTTTTGCAAATATGCATTTCTACATGTAACCAACCTGCTCATCAGCATTGTATGGCGTTAAGCTATTTACGGTCAAGAGATGATTACTCACTTTACCAGAGGCCTGGGGTAAACAGTAGAAATGTTTACTGATGACTGCTGTGCTTTCTAAGGTTGTGCTCTCGAGCCCCCACTCTGAATTACACCTCAGAGATTCATTTAACACACACTGTTCATATTTTAGTTGATAAATCACACATAAATAAAACAGAGTAAAACATTACGTAAGTTATATTAAACTAATAACCATTTATTTGAGCCCACAGTTGAAAATGATAAGCCCAAACACAATGGCAAGAAATGCAGGACACTGACAAAACCATACACAAACAAGAAAAAGAAAAATACCCGGCCGGGGTTAAGCAAAGTTATTGTGGGTACCCTGATGGCGCGCGATGGAGCTCATACCGTCTATTGACCTGAACCGCTTACTCACAGACAGCCGACAGTAGCCCCTTTCACACTGCCGAATAACCCGCATTTAATCCGCGAATATAGCGTGTCCGCTGTTGCGTTCACACTGACGACCCGGGCTGCCGCGTCAACTCGACTTTCGACCCGCGTCGGACCCTAGTCTTTTTGCCGAGCCGAGTTTGGTGTGAAAGCAATTGACGCGGATCGGACGTGGGCGTGGCGTGACGTGAGGAGTTTAAAAGACAGAATGGACAGCTGATTCAGAACAACAGCGACAGGTGAGGACAAGTTTTACTCTGTTTTACATCAAGTTCGAGACATTTTTTAATATGGCCAACTGGGGAGACAAGGAGGTCCGCGAGCTCCTCAGCCTCCGAGCAGAGGACGTTATTTACCGCCACATTTCGGGGACTATAGTGCTCTTGTATTCTCCGCATATGTTCTTCGGCGGCATCCCACGTTGTAACCATCCACACCCCGTAAAATAACATCTCCATGAACTGCATATACAATTGCAAAAACGAGTCCTCAAGGTGTATTTGACCCTACCTCCGACGCATGGCTTGTGCCTACGTCATTGTACACGCCCAGCATTTTATGTGTTTCGTGTGACGCTCTGCCACTAGGCAACGCCCCCTGAACTCGGCTTCAGGCGACACGGGTCACCAACACGCCAAGCGTTCACATTGCTTGACGCGGGTCGAAGGTGCAATTTGGACCCGCTAAGGTAGCGGGTCGCAGTGTCAAAGGGGCTAATGTAATCCACCTCGTATCCACAAACGCAACATCCACCGATGTCACCCGAGTACCGACTCCATGACCATCCAAGGTAACGGTTTTCTGACACGAAGTAGCCTCCTCTGTTGGTCTTAACACCGCGACCCGGTCTTAACAGGCTAGCGGAGTCTCCGTAGTTGGCCGTTCGTTAGATACCATTATCCAACTGTCAGTGTCCAACGGTAGAAAGTGAACTAAACTTCTCAAACGAAACATAACTCATGAACTGAAACCAAACGGACACAGAAAGACAGTGTGTCGAACTGCTCTTCCTCCTAAACGTCTGTAGTTGACATGTTGACTTAAAAATAACTCATTAAACTCTTTTCCAACTCGGTATCGAAAGATGTCTCTCCCGTTCACAATCCCCTCGCACGCTCCTCTCCCCGTTCCCATGACAACCTGGTTACCCTGTCAACCGAACAGCAGGCCGTATAGGAAGCTATAATACTCCGTCAACAAAATAAAAGTTCATATAACAAGTTGTCTACAATGTTATAAATACAATACATTACATTAGATGCTTATTAAAACTCTTGTTTAAAACGTATATTAGTGCACCAAAACATATCAACACATACTTGGCTTTAGCCAATATTTCAGGTGTGTTACATACATATAAAACATCCCACTTAAAAAGAAACAACACAGCCAATACATTTTCAATTAAGACCACATTTACCTTAATACTGGGATGAGCGGAAGCTGGCGTACATGTCCTTGACTTCATGTTGTATTTGTAGTTTGTTGTTGTAATCATAGTGAGACATTCAAGATGAGCATGGTTTTTGTGCTGGTTTTTGCCCTTTTTTAATTAAAAACTGATCCATTGTGCCTGAATCTCGCACTGGCTAAAGGAGCTAGCGTGCACCGCGGTCAAGTGTGAGGGTGGTTTAAGCGGGCTGCGTTGCCAGGTTTAACAGTGTGCCCCCTTTAGGTAACACCATTAAGCCTTAATTAATACTTAATAAAAATACTTAATACTGTGCAGTATTCGCAGTGTGTTATTTGAAAAAATGTATTGTTATTGTTACCATATTGTTATAAGCTACTAGAATAGAAATAGAAAGAATAGAAAAATACTTTATTCATCCCCCAATGGGGGAAATTCCCATTACTCAAATAGCTCAATTTTTTTTAAATATTTACAATGATTGTATATTAACAACAACAATAATAATACCAATTCTAGTAAAAAAAATTCTACTACTAACTAATAATAATAATAATAAATGACTAAATAAACAAATAAATAAAAAAATCAATCAATCAATTTGAGAAGAACTCAGCAGTCACTGTTAAAAAGCCTTCTGGCTGTGGGAACAAAGGACCTCCTGAAGCTCTCAGTCCTGCAGCCTCTCACTGCAGCTGCTCCTCTAGAGACTTCCGACCATTGCGCTTGCCGGTCACGTGACCCCCCCGTCAAACTGTACTTTCTGTATCAAGTCATGCCACATGTCATCTGAACATTTTGCCGTGTCACTTTATGATTCCACCCAAATGCCTTAGTTTAAAAATTAAAAACATGATTAATCTTGCAACATTTTTGACCATTTAAGTATATATATTTTTTTTTTCATATTTTTTCAAAGTTAGCCTGAAATAGAGAACAGCAGAATAGCACCTTCTAAGTTTTGTCAAAGCCTCTCTTTTACTTTGGTCCAGAGTTTCCTCCACATCAAGAGACAGTTATGCCTCAGTGAAAAAACAATTGTGCAGCAGCATTGCCTTCACATTGAAACATCTTAAAGAAAACCCTTTTTGGTTCTTGCAACACAGACTAATGCTATGCTTTGCTCCCACTGCACCATTAAAGCTTCAAAGTGAAAGTACTCATTACGAAGCACAGCCCCTGTCAGAAATGTTGTACAAAGCCCCCAAATTATAAAGACAATGCTTTCTGCAGTGAAAGCTTTAATCACCATTAGTCATGCTTTTAAATCTGTTGACAGATCATTTGCAGGTTGGAGGTTAAAAAAAAAAAAGATTCTCTGGTTACTCCACCGTGCACCGTTAATGGTTTGATGACATCATATACTCCGTGAGGAACACTAGAAATGTCTTCGCAAAATCAGCACATGTACTGAAGCTAAAAAAATTGTGGCACTGCAATCAGCTGCAGTCAAGCTGGGCATGAAGTGACGCCGTCTGCTATCGGTAAGCAGGATAGATAAGCCTCTGAAGCAGGGCTCATGCATATTGATCAGAGCAGCTGTGTTGTGTACTCAGTGGTGCAGTGGGTAGTCTCTGGCACTGCAGCACTGCATCATTTCTACCTAAAGCACCTAACAAAGAGACACAGAACAGGACTTCATAAAAAATAATAAGCTGAATCAACCCTTACAATATTGAGATTTGATATTGATTCATATATGTCACTTCCCCTTTATGTATAAAGGGTGCTGACAGGCTTTCTTTATAGGATACAACTCCTCCAGCTCTTCCCCTCATTTATTTGTGCATTTCAGGATTTGTTACACCCTTCAACATGTTTTGCTTAGATCAATTTTCAGGTCCCAGACAGGAGCGTATAAGAGAGGAGATCAGCAGTTACATAGTAATGAAATCATATGATCTTTGGTCCAATTGGATATTCTTTTTTGCTTAGAAAGTTTCCTAAATGAATTAAATGACCAGAGATAATGTAAATTGCAGCCATGACAAGAGCTGTTCTAAATCTGCACAGATTTAGGAGCACGTGAGATGAGAGACTGAGATGGCGGCGTGCATGTACGCTGCAGATGGGTACTCTGCTAGATTGCAGGAATTTAGTTTTATGTGTGTTTTGTGTATTTGTTCATGCACCGGATGTAGTTATCACTTTACAAACAAGCTGAACTCCTGGGTCTATACCACAGAAAGACCAGACTCAATTCCTGCAGAGATCCAGCGCCCTGGAGAGCATGAGAATAAACTCTACAACCCGCTCAGGAGGTGGCGGAGGTGGCGCAGGGACAGAATGCAGAAGAGGGGCAAGAGAGGCGGCCTGCGGACTAGGTTAAGAGCTCATCCACATCTTCTGATTCTCTTTTTGGCAAACTGCTGGTCACTCGTCAATAACATCGATGAAATAAGGCGGAGGATTACGTCACAACATGGGCAAGTGTGTCATGGTATTGACTGAGACCTAGCTGGATAGCACTGTTCTGGACAAGGCTATTGGACTAGTAGGTCATACACTTTACCAATGCAACAGGACTGCAGACTGTGTTAAGACCAGAAGAGGAGGAGTATGTGAACAATGACTTGTGTACAGCTACAAACATCATTGCAAATCACAGCTCCCTGGACCTAGAATACCTGGCAGTGAAATGCAGGCTGTTCTATTTATCCAGAGAGGTTCCTGCCATGCTCAAGACAGCTGTTTAGATCTGACCACAGGCTAACACTAAGCTAGCTCTGGAAGAACTTTATAGCTCCATTAGCCCTGTGAAAGTGACAGGGGACTTTAACCATGCAGAACTCAAGGGAGTACTGCCAAAGCCACAAAAACATAAGCTTCCTGACTAGAGACAATGACAATAACTGCAACATCACACAGGACAGTCAGGACAGGGACCTCCCAGACATACTGAACTGCTTTGATGAACAGCTCAGGGTGAGAGCAAAAAATAAAAAAATCAGCCTGGGGAGGAACAGACACTCATTATCCATCACCACGAGAGTGGTGTCTGAACAGCAACCTGGTTCTAAACACCACCAAAACAAAGGAGATCATTGTTGACTTCAGGAGGTCCGGGGAGACCACACAGTCCCCACTCTCCATCAATGGGGAAGGGGTGAAGAGGGTGGAGTCCATGAAATTCTTTTGAGTTTAATTCACCAAAGACGAAGAGGGCCCAGCAGAGGCTAAAAACAAAACCAAAACAGGCTAGTTTTATCTCCGCAACTGCTCACAAACTTTTACAGGAGCACAATAGAGAGCATCCTCTGCCAGAGCTGTATGTGTGGTATGCAGGCCGCACAGTGGAAAGCAGGAGGGACCTGGCCTGGGTGGTTGAGAGTTGCACTTCAAAACTCAGACACAAAATTCACCCCAGACACGCCCTGTTTGTCCACATCCACAAGAAAAATAAAAGAATATATCCAGGTAATAATTCATCATAATGAGCATGTTTTAATTGTACACACAAAATAAGTGTAAAGACTCTCTAAAATACTGACAGTACTGTATACTGTTTTTGCTAATTCAATTCAATTCATTTTTATTTATGTAGCGCCAAATACAACAAATGTCATCTCAAGGCACTTAGATAATAAAGTCCAATTCAAGCCAATTGGAATTCAGTTCATTGTAATCATAATTATTTCAAAATAATCCAATCCATTCATATAGAGCCAATTCAAAAACTATTTCCTAGCTAAGGAAACCAACAGATTGCACCGAAATTTGTCTTCAGTCCAATCTCCCGTCCTGAGCGTGCCTGAGGCGACTGTGGAGAGAAACGACTCCCTTTTAACAGGAAGAAACCTCTGGCAGAACCAGACTCAGGAAGGGTGGCCATCCGCCTCGACCAGCTGGGGTTTGAGAGGACAGAAAGGGGGGGACAACAAACACTGTAACACCATTCAAAGGATATCTGCTGGAACAGGAAAACACGAGTTAATGTCAGCTCTGCTCTGGGTCAATAGCTATTTAAGTAACATGAAACAAATGGTATATTTTAAATGGAAGCTTTTCAGACATCATACCTGTGAAGCATTACTTATGTATTGTTTGTGTTATTTCTTTTCCCTTGTATTTTTGTTCTATCCTTTATGTATGTAGTAGGTTGTTAATTGTCAATTGGAAGGACCCTAGGAATATTATCATGTATGTCATGTTTACCGCCACTCTGTGTGGCTAATATTTGTATCTGTAAATGATTAATTGGAAGGACCCCAGGAAGAATAGCTGCTGCTAAAAGCAAAAGCTAATGGGGATCTAATAAAACAAACAAACAAACAGGCCTGTAGCAGTTTAACTATGGGATGTTTCAGGGTCACCTGAGCCATCCCTAACTATAAGCTTTATAAAAAAGGAAAATTTTGAGCCTGGTCTTAAAAGTGGAAAGGGTGTCTGCTTCCCGGACATTTACTGGCAGCTTATTCCACAATAGAGGGGCCTGATAACTGAAGGCTCTGCCTCCCATTCTACTTTTAGAAACTCTGGGAACCTCAAGTAAACCTGCAGTTTGGGAACGAAGTGCTCTGTTAGGAAAATATCTTACAATGAGATCTTTAAGATATGATGGAGCTCGGTCAAGAGCTTTATATGTGAGGAGAAGAATCTTAAATTCTATTCTGAATTTAACAGGGAGCCAATGAAGAGAAGCTAAAACTGGAGAAATATGATCTCTGCTGTTAGTTCTCATCAAAACTCTGGCTGCAGCATTTCTATGTTACAGTGCCTTCTCACTGTAAAAAGCATTCATGCTAGATTTGACAAGTAAATAAAAACAACCTGTCAGTCATGGAAATTCTTTCTTTTGACCTTCATTTCACAATCAGAACATATACATATAATCACTAAATCAGTGGAGGTAGATGCCCAAAAACAGCTGATCAGTAATCACATAATATCACTTTCCACATCTTGAATTGGCCATAGACACTTATGAGGAAATACAAAGTATGGGGATGGCAGAGTGCTCTAATCCACTGATTTATGTGACATTGTTAACACCTTTAAGCAAGAGAATGCTGTTTTGAAGCTCGTCCTGCAAAACATTTTCAGAAATTGTTGCAGTTTTCGATTCCTCTACCGCCCATGAGGTCTTATTCACCTACTGTGCTCTAAAACACGAATGATTAGGTATAGGTGTTATTAGTATAAGTTTTGGGTTAGAATCAGGTTAGGTTTACATGTTACTGTTTGACAGCTACATATCTACATGATAATGGCTCACATACCGAAACATTCATGCATTGCTATTCCCATCATGTCACATGAAAGCTGCCAAACAGTAAACAGCAGGCTAGAAAGTTGTTACCATTTCATAATTCACAACCTTGGATTATGAAACTACTAAGTATTGGACAAGTGGACAAAGGTATGTATTACACATTTTCTGGTGCAGCTAAACTAAACGATCCCTCTCACTGACTCGATCAGTCGTCAGTTAGTGTACTCGTGTTCTTCGCCTTTTTTTGACAAGTTTGTGCATAGTTCAGTTGTTCTATGAATTTTTTTTTGCTTTTGGATAACTGCCTCAGCCTGTTTCCAATTAGTTTGCTTACTGATGGATTTTTAGACCGAACCTTTTGATTCACCATTTTTTGCCTACTGTCTCCTTAGTGTGTGTGTCATCCCTTTTTAACTGAACCATTGACAATGACAATTATTATGACAAAGTAAAGACAAAAACTTAAAAATAAATACATAAAAACATGTGATTATTCTTACAGGTATCAGTTATTTAAATGAGTAGCCTCAAAAGCCTGTTATTACCATTATTAGTTTTTATCTTAACTTTACCAGTATCTTAAAAATGGGTTTATGGTGCAGTTTTATGGAAAGAAGAAGTGAGATAGAACTGTTGCCTGCATATTTTATTTTCTAATATTTTTTCTTTAAGTGACTCATAGTAGTATATTGGTTTTCAACTAAGCACTCTGGACAGTTTAAAAAGTTCATTCTTTTAACTCTATCAGACTTACGTTCTACGCATTAAAAATGGTCAAAGTTCAGCATAACTAAAGAGCGTACACATTATATTTGATAGATAAGTGTACTTTTTTGTGATTAACTGGAAGCAGTCTCATGTGTTCCATCAGGCAATAAATTCCCGCTCAAGACCATGGCACAGATGAATACCTGCACGAAAATAGATTGGTTCCCTTTGATTGTGGCCCACATGGAGTGGCAATGCTTTTTACTTTGCTGCTAAAAAGAAGCACTGCATATTACCCGGCCATAATGAAAACCTTTATGTCCCTTTGTTCAATTCATCTATCACATCATGTGCAAAGAAAGGCACTCAACTGGAGCCCAAACCGAACACTATCTGCAGCTTAAATTGTAAAAGTGGAGGCTGAAAATATACCAGATATTACATCAGAGAGGATTATCTGAAAAGAAGCTGTTTCCATGTTTTATTCTGAAAATTGTTATTATTTAGAAGAACCATGAACAAATTTAACATGAGGTAAAACATAAAGTAACTATACATGAAATAATGCAACTATCCCCCAACCAAAAACAACCCGATGAGTTGTTCCGTCATCCAGGGAATTCTGACCTATTACTATATTTGAAGAACATGTGACTTTTAGTTGTCATAAGAGTATCAGCACATGAATCGAGTTTGACAAGCACAAGAACCATAGACCAAAGAAAAAAAACTTAATTGTCTTGACAATCTCACGACAACAGTTCTGGATCAGGATCACACATGAAAAGTAAAATGTCATCAGCAAGAAAGGACAATATATGCTCCTCTCCTGCTCTTTAGATGCCCATCTAACTACTGCCAGAAGCTCAATGGCAGTGGCAAAAATGAATGGGCAGCGAGACAATGTAAGTTTTTCATTAAAGGGGAAGGTAAACATTGATCATTGTTTGTGCAGACAGAGACTAAGAGGGATATGCACAAATGTTTAATCTAAGAAAGAAGTTATTCAACAACATCAAAATTTTGATTAGATTAGAACATTTAAGATCATCCCATGCGGTCAAATGCTTTCTTGGTGTCCACTGAAAAGACCATTTCTGGGGACATGAAGATGAATATATTTTGAAACCATCTGACATTGTGAATAGAAAGTCTGTTCCTGATGAAGCCAGTTTGGTCAGGGAAATATACTAGTTGGTAGAATATGGCCTAAAGGTCTGGACAGCATCTTAGTTAAGAGCTTTATTGCTGTACAGAGAAAGATATCAGGAACAAAGTTATAGCAGAGGAGAGGATCTTTGTATTTTTTAATGTGAGAGATATAGTAACCTGATGTAGAGTCACGGGAGAGCAATCCAGATTGTAAAAATTCATGAAACATATTGAATAACAGAGGGTAAAGTTTGCCGGGGCACTTTTAAATTTACAAAGTATAAAAGGTGCATAGGAGTAATTTCGGGATCAACAGAAAGCATACATACAGATCAAATTGAACAAATTTCTCTTTGCATTTCAAAGGTATATGGTAAAACATAAATGTCCCTGAATTTGTTGTTAAAGGGACACTATGTAATGTCATTTATTAGCTCAAATCAACATATTCATTCCTAAATTAGTACAGAAAACCCCATAGAGAAACACCACTACAGTCAAAAACCTGAAAAGAGAATGCAGGAAAGCTGAACGTAAATGGAGGAAAACAAAGCTTCAGATTCACTATGAGCTGTACAAAGAAAGCCTGCGTAGTTATAACAATGAGCTGTGCAAGGCCAGACAGCTGCATTTATCTGAAATCATTAATAAGAATGTCAACAATTCTCAAATTCTGTTTGGTATGGTTAAAAAACTCACAAATCCTCCAAAACAGTCAAACCCAGACCTCCTCTCCACTGAGAAATGCAACAAATTTGCCAACTTTTTTAGCCAAAAAATCAAAACGATTAGACAAAACATTCACGCAACACAAAACAAGAAAACTAATCTGTGTCTAAAACCTAGAAATAACTCTGACGTTATGTCACAATTTAATATTGTTAATTTAAAAATCCTAGAGGAAACAGTTCGGCATCTGAAATCAACAACTTGTTCTCTGGACATAATACCATCCGACTTTTTAAAAACTGTTTTTACCTCAGTAGAAAGTGATCTCCTACGAATAGTTAACAGCTCACTGGCATCAGGCATTTTTCCCAAGTCACTAAAGACAGCTGCCATTAAGCCACTCCTAAAGAAGAGAACTCTAGATGCCTCTATGATGAACAACTACAGACCTGTCTCTAACCTCTCTTTTATATCTAAGATTATTGAGAAAGTTGTATTTAACCAGCTCAACGATTTTCTGAATGAAAGTGGAAGTCTTGATAACTTTCAATCAGGCTTCAGACGTCATCACAGCACTGAAACAGCTCTGGTCAAAGTGTTAAACGACATTAGGTTGAATACTGATTCTGGTAATGTTTCAGTCCTGGTTCTGTTGGACCTCAGCGCTGCGTTTGATACTGTAGATCACAGAATCCTGTTGCACAGGCTGGAAAACTGGGTTGGACTTTCTGGAGCGGTCCTTAACTGGTTCAGGTCCTACTTAGAAGGCCGGAGTTAATTTGTTACAATTGGCAGCTATGAATCTGAGCGAGTGGCCATGACTTGTGGAGTCCCCCAGGGGTCAATTCTTGGACCTCTTCTGTTTAACTTGTATATGCTCCCTTTGGGTCAGATATTGCAGAATTTTAACATCAATTATCACAGTTATGCAGACGATACACAACTTTATGTGTCTCTGTCACCATGGCGACTGCAGCCCAGCAGACGTACTGTGTCAGTGTCTGGAGGAAGTAAACACCTGGATGAGAGAGAATTTTCTACAATTAAATGAAGACACAACTGAGATCATTCTGTTTGGGAGTAAAGAGAAGAGGGTCAGCGTTGGTAAATATCTTGACACTCTGGACCTTACAATCACTGACCAAGTTGGTAACCTCGGAGTGTTGATCGACTCAGATCTGACTTTCAGCAGCCACATCAAAGCTGTCACCAAGGCAGCTTTTTACCATCTCAGAAACATCAACAGAATTAAAGGTTTCCTCTCCCAAAAACACCAGGAGAAACTCATCCATGCATTCATCTCCAGTAGACTCGATTACTGTAATGCTCTTTTAACTGGACTTCCCAAAAAGAGCATTAAACATCTGCAGCTCATCCAGAACGCTGCTGCTAGAGTTTTAACCCGGACTAAGAGATCTGAACACATCACAGCAGCTTTAAAATCTTTACTCTGGCTTCCAGTCAGTCACAGAATAGATTTTAAAAGCCTGCTGATGGTTTACAAATCCCAGAACGGTTTAGGCCCAAAATACATCTGTGATCTGTTCAGAGAATATAAAGCCAGCAGAGCTCTTAGATCCAAGGACTCAGGTCAGCTGGTCCAGTCCAGAGTCCAGACTAAACATGGAGAAGCAGCATTTAGCTGTTATGCTGCAAACAAGTGGAACAAACTGCCAGTGGAGATTAAACTTTCACCAAATGTAGACATTTTTAAATCCAGGTTAAAGACATTTCTTTTCTCATGTGTCTATGCATGAAATCTGCACGATATCTTTGAACTTATCTAGACTGTTGCTTGTTTTTAAATTCATTTAAATGATTTTATTTGTTTCTCTTTATATTCTTTTATGTATTTTTAATGCTTCTTACACTCCCTGCTGCAATGCTTTTATTTTATGTAAAGCACTTTGAACTGTTTGTACATGAAATGTGCTATATAAATAAATTTGATTTGATTTGATTGGTGTAAAATAATCTCTGTCAAAAACCTCACTTATCCTCCCGAGTGAAGAATAACTTGTCTGTATCTACATAGAGCGGGCAAGCTCTATGGAGGCTGCCATGTCCATCCGGTCTATAAAATGTGTGTTATGTAATCCTTTGTACTGTGTGTCTTGATGTATTTTTGTTTGTATGGACCTTGAATCTGAAGCTATAGCTTCTTGAATCTTGACACATACCGCCTGCCTTAGATCAAGAAGTTGCAACACACATTTGAAAACGCGAGGCGCTAGAGAGCAAATTCATTCAACTTTGCAAAATAAAATTGCACCACTAGATGGGGGAAGAAATTACAAAGTGTCCCTTTAATGATCTGGTGTCACAAATGGTGGGTGAGGTAGGACACGGATGCGGACTCAGATGGGTGAAAAGCAAAGTTGATTTTTTTTTTAAAGTTCCCATGGCATGGTATAGTAGCGGCGCTTTAAATGGGCTTTCGGAGGCTTCAGGATGTTATACCCCCAGGCGTTCTCAAAATTCACCCGGAAAACGCAGATTTGGCCTCTTAGAAGAAAGCCGCATTTCAGCGCTTTCTCCAGTGCCCTGTTTTCCTAATGAGGAGCAAGGAGGAGCGCGAGGGGTGTGTCATGGCTGAATGGGGGCGTGTCTGATTCTCTGTTTTGGCTACGCGCATGTTAGCTGCTAGTAGGAAAAAAAAAATAGAAATGGCAGGTGAGCAAACCATCGTACCGTTCGCCTTCGACCCGGAATCGGACCCTGAAGCCGAGGCGCAGGCAGTTCAGCAACAAACTGCAGATCAGCAGCGGCTTCAGCAAAACGTCTCAGAATGGTGAGTTTGAAATGTTATGTCTGGAAACGTTTATAGTTGGGTCGGTCCGAACCACTGAGGTGCGCAGATACTAGCAGTCGCTTAGCCTACGGTAGCCTAATTAGAGCAGAAATTGTACATCAGGACTACCTAAAATATTATTTTTGCTTACAAAGCGTATAAGTTCCCAACTTATTTTGCAATGTGGGCACGTATTTGCAGTGCTAACATTAGTGAGTATGGCTGCTGGCATCTCCAGTCTCTACACCAAGTAACTTTCTCAATGTCGCCTTGCATTATACAACAGTAACACTGCCAAAGTATTTCCCATAGTACACATTGCCAACATGTTATGAAAAACAACTGTAATAAACGCCGGTGGGTAATTTCATGAAAATTGCAATTGCAATTACCCCCACAAACACTGTCCTGTTTGGCAAATGATTCTCCACCCAGTGTTGACATAAGGGGAGCGATTTATAACCAAGTTTTCTAGACAAAAAGGTTTACATGCTATAATATACAAAAAAAACATACCTCATCATATCCTGACCAGGTGCTGGATCCAAAGTGTAACTACACGAAGTGAAACTTATGCTACATATTTCTGTGTACACCTTTTTAGTAGCCCGTCTTCACTGGGAACAGCCAGCTGTTCGTTGCCCATGTAGTTACACAGTAGCCTATGGCATGCTAAAAACATGATAGTATTATGACCAGCATGTAATTATTCTCATGCTCACCTGTTAACTCATTTACTTGCCACTAAAGATGTTTCATTGTTATATTTGCCAGCATTACCTGAAAACAGAATATCATTACACTGTCTTCTTTTTTAATAATAAGTGTCAATGTGGAATTTGCGAGATAATGCCCACAGAAAGGGAGAATAGATGCTGCATGGAGATCCCTCAGGTAACACTGTAAACATTTGGATCTACCTGTTCCTGAAATGACACTTACCATGTCTAGTTCTAATCTTTATTAGGTCATAGCACTACTAGGAGAAGTGGCGGCAGAGCCAGCATGTATGCTGGATCATCCAGGGTTTGAGCCGGTCTGTCTCAATGTATATTCGCTACAAACCGCTGGGCGAGTCTACAGGCACCATTTTGGCAGTTTACGCCTGAGAAGAACGCATCGGTAAGCGTTGTAAAATAATTACTCATAGCCACATACATAGAGTTTACAGTATACCCACCCAATAGAGCCTGATAATTCAACTATGCAGACAGTATGAAGAGTGTTTGTAGATTTATTTACAAGACATTATTAAAACACAATCAAGAATAATCCATAGGAATATGTAAATATGTACAACATAGCAATAACAGAAGAACAACAACATTCTCTGCAAGTGTCATTTTTTTCTATGTGTTCTTCCAGGCGCTTCAGGTATTTGGCCTACAGGCAGTTCGTGCCGTGGTGCTGGGGCTTTTGGGTCGCCGGATCAGAGTGGTCATTCCTGCCTGTGTGGTCCTGCGTATCCGTGCCGAGTACCCCGATGATGAAGGACACTGCACCGGGTTTAGACTGCCTCGCGTGTGAAAAATTAGGTCCATCAGGACATCCACACACCCTTTTCACACAGAACATTCATACACACACGCACACGCACAACATTTGTATATTTCAGTTAGTCATTTGTACATTTCAATGTTAATTTTTATATCTATTTATATATTTATATTTGTTCTATATATTTATGTTTGTTTAGATTTATATTTCTCACATTTTTTGTATTCCTATTTGTTGGAATTAACCTCAGTAAATTTGATACAGGCAAAAGTAGTTGGACTTGAATTCTTGAACTTTTGAGGTCTTACCAAAGGTTGGCTTAGTCTTTTGACGTTTGACTGTGCACTCTCCCTTCTTGGATTTGGGAAAGGAGATTTTGAAGAGAGGTACACCGTCTGCTGTCTGGGCCTGTGGTCGGTTCGCATTTTCATTAAAGTGGATCGCCGCCAAGTACAGTCTGAAAGTACAAGAAACAATGTGTAAACGGTGTTTCTCACAGAATTTTCATTTGTCATGGTGGTGGGGGTTAGCTGATAGAGACACATGCATCATCATGGGAGAGCATATGAAAAGCTCTTTTCCAAAATGCTATAAAAGCTGTTCTCATTACTTTTTTTAAATCTGATTTCAAGCATCAGGAAAAGTGATATTAGCTGAGATTTACATAACATGTTGAAACATTTAAATGCTGCTTTTAATGGTAGTAACAAATAAAACAATATTTTTGAAAGTAGGTATAAAGCATTTTGGAAAAAGCTTTTCATATATTGTGAAGTTTCATAGGAACTATGATCTGAAAACCCCATAAAAGTATACATTTTTTGGTAAATCAAATGTAAATTACATTCACAAGACTTATAGTGCAGGAGAAACCCGGCTCAATAATGACATTTCAGACAACAAAAACTTTCAACAACTACAAGGTAAAACATCTCACCTGCAAAGCATTCTAATATAGAGAAAGACAACATTCTTCGGTGTGGCTGCAGTCCTATTGACAATGGGGTCAGTCTGGCAGGCAGCATCCCTGGTCCGGGATGTCTGGACGTGAGCACTTGATGTGCTGGCCAGTGAAGAGTGAACCTGATGCAGACAGAGAGCACACATCTCATGGTTCGAAAGCCAAGCATTACACTCGTGATAAACTGACGTGTCACGACAGATTTGAAGTCAAAACTGTGTTCGAATTGACAGATACATAATGGTGTATGTTCGAGGGTAGTCCGCAAACGTTTGCTAAACACTCTTCACCTAGCCACAACACCCGATCGCGTATCCCACACGAAAGACGCAGAAACGACGTAAAACAAAATAAAAAAAAAATACTAAAAGGTCACCAAACCGTAACAAATGCTTACAAAATATAAAGTCACCAATCGAAAGAAAGGCTTACAAAATATGAATTGTTTTCGTCGGGCGTCATTTTCCGTGTAACAGACGTATCTAGCCGCAGAACAGAACTAGACTTGCTTACCTAAGTATTCATGCTTTATGTAGTCCCCTACACGTAAGATACTTGGTCAAGAGACAAATGTCTTGTTTTACAACCAATTTTCCAAATCTAACCAGTTTAACAGAGTATTGGTTTTGTAGCGCAGTGTAGGTTTTATGGATAAATACAGGGCTCTCAAGTTTTCAAGTTTGCTTGGGGTGAGATTCGGGCGGGGCAGGGGCCGGGCCATGTGCGTGGGGGGGTTTCTTTCGGGTTTTTTTGGGGGGGGGGGTCCCTTGCAGTATCCCATGGCCATAAACTAGCTACTTAAAGAACAAAGAAATTGTTTTATTTATACCAAAATCACAAATCTTCACTTATACACTAAATTCTGCTATATTTTAAAATAAATTGTTTTAGGTATGCAAAGTCTTAACAAACAAAAAAACAGACAAATTAAATTAAGAAAAACAAACATAACCCCAAATGGGCCCCTTGAGCAGTCCCTCTCTGTGTGTGTTTGTTTATGAGTGTTGTAAGTGTTTGTGGCAGATTTTGATGCTTGATGACTGATATTGGGGGCTCCCATTTAAAGCACTGTGGCTCAATGTCAGCCATTTTCACAGTCATGATGGATGACAGAGTTCCATTCAGAGCCAACGTGTTCCTGGTCTTGGTTTTATTGAGCCCCACCATGGAAAAAACCCTCTGCATCAGCATTTCAGTGTGGCAGAACTAATACCAGTTTGGCAATTGTAGATAGCCTTATTGGGAATCTGTTCATACCAGTCACCTTTGAAAAGAATTAACCATGGAAGCCTAATTACACTCCTACATATTTTTCATTTTTCATTAAGTTGCTCATGTCAAAGGGTGTGTGCTGAATATTTAGGTCTACTACTCCAACGGACACTTTAACCGGCAGGTATTGGTCTTTTACAAAGAGTAGGAAAACTATAGTAACTAATAAAAGACTCAAATAAATGAAGATATGACCTGCTGATGATCCTGACGGTTCTCTTCCACCTCCAGCTCGTCTACAACTTCTGCACGCATTCAGAGCATAATAGGCTATGTCCGCTGTGCATTCATGGGACGCGTGCTTGCAGCTGAAAGCTATTTCACACCCGGCAACAAGAAATTCTGTTTTCTGATTGGCTGAGAAATTCTATTTTGTGATTTGCCGATGGGTTGCTAAATCAAGACAGCTGTACCAGAGCTATAGTTCTGAGCTGTACAAGCGCACAGTAACCTGCCATTGACTCGTTTATAGTATATAGGCCATTAGAATATCTGTGCGACGAAGTTGATCATTTCTCAGCGTGAGAAATGGCATGTGTGGCGTGTGAGCGTGTGAACTTGTTGAAATGCGTGTGTCTCACGCTCATTGCGTGAGACTTGAGAGCCCTGGATAAATACCTCCACAGCTAATGTTGGCTAGTTAGCTGTCACCCATAAAGTGCTAGCGGCTAGCAAATAATTATGACTTACTTGATCGGTGTGGGTAGCTGATGGACCGGCAAGGCTTGGCACTGATCCAGGCTTCAACTTCAGGTGTAGGGTTGTGAAAGCATTCCTCCGAAATGTGTCTCGCAAACACTGACGCTCTTTGGAACATGCATGGGCACGTAAATGATATTAGCCATTCCGTTTTCAAAGGGACAGAGGATGGAAGCGGAAACATATTCTTCTCTTCATCTTCACATCCTGGCACAGTACATTTCGCATAGTAACGTCGTTTGGAAGCCATTGCTGTATCTTCTGTGACTGTCTTCAGTCGTGGCGAGTCTTCTTCTTTGGCGAGTCTCGGTCTACTCCACATGAGTTGGGCGGGTAAGGTAATGCAGGTGTGGGTGGAGACAGAGGGTGTGGCGCAGAGAGGGCGTGGGAAATTTTGATGAGCTCTATCCTGGCATGACGTCATACCAGGAGCCTTGAGTCAACGAGACACTTGGAGGCGCTCTATTCAAAACATGGAGGAAATGCTGTACTGCTCAGTGAATACATTTCGCAATTTCAACTCACTGGGGTGACTTAAGGAGGCTAGAGGAACTCATTTTAAGGCTAAAAAACCTCTGCGAGTGAAATTTTCATGCCATGGGACCTTTAATACAAAAACAAAAGGTCAGAACAAGGCGAGGCTGAGCTGGATGATGAAACTAAACGGTGACAATACAAACAAATGACTTGACATGGCATGGAATAAATACTTAGCTTCAACAAGACGACGTAGCGAGACATGAGGGGTGAACACGGAGTAAAGACGGGTAACACGGGTAAGGATCTGACAAAGAAACAGGGGAACCTGGAAACTAAATAGGGAAGTGGGAGTGATTAGTGACAGAGTGCAGCTGGGGATAATGACTAACAGGTGACATGAGTGACAACTAATGAAATGAGTGAGGGAAAACTAAAACACGGCAAAACCAAAAACTAAACATGGACTTAAAAACTAAGACATGATTAACACATAAAAAAATCAAACTAAAAACATGGGCAGAGTCCCGTGGGCGTGACATCTGGGGGGTTGGTTATTGCAGATATCTCATTAATTTGAGTGATATACTGCAGAGAAGAAGGCTGGGCAAGTAGTGAACTTGGATTTTGTGATTTTCAAGTTAATTGGTTGTCTTACTTCCCCGCGGTTCTGATATGGCCTTCATGAGAGATTTACTTTTATCAGTAAAAATATTTTTCTGGTATGCAGAACAAGATCTTATCTTGCCTTGCAGGGAAGTTTTACATGACTCCCACATTGTTGCTGCATATAATAGAATTATAATGTGATGGTAGGGAGGCCATGATATGCATTTACATTGATATGACTGGAAAAATATCTGTTTACAGACAACTACAGACAATAGACAGTCTATAGACAATAAGCTGGGATAATAGCTGGCTGTTTGGTAAGTCCACACGGTCTCAGCATGAATTTCAGACTGTCTCTCTGACATATCGAAATGGATGAAAATCTATCACCTCCAACTAAATCTCTGAAACTGAACTGCTTGTCTTCACAGCCAAACCAACCATACACCACAACATCTGCATCCAAACTGAATCCCTATCTCAAGCTCTGTCATAGGTAGCTAGAAACTTGGGTGTCATGATTGATGACCAGCTAACCTTTAAAGATCATGTTAACTCCATGGCTCGATCATGCCGCTTTGCATTGCTAAACATAAGAAAGATCAGGCCGTACATAACCCATCATGCCACCCAGCTCCTGGTGCAGTCTATGGTCATCTCCCGCCTTGACTACTGCAACGCTCTCCTAACTGGTCTCCCAGCCTGTGCTGTGAAACCTCTGCAGATGGTCCAGAACGTCTGGTCTTCAATCAGCCTAAAATAGCACACGTCACCCCTCTGTTCATTGAGCTTCACTGGCTAACCTTAGCCGCCCGCATCAAATTCAAGTCACTGATGCTGGCCTACACATTGCTTAATTGAACGGCTCCCATCTACTTGAATGCTCTTGCAAAGGCTTACATTAGGATTCGGCCACTCCGATCGTCAAAGGATTGTCGTCTAGCAGTGCCTACACCAAGCACAAGACAATCCAGACTCTTTTCATGAGTTGTTCCACGATAGTGGAATGACCTACAGAGCACTACCAGAACAGAAGCGTCCCTGTCACAGGCCTTTCTCCATCTAGCAGCAACAGCATTTGTGCAGCCCTCTGTTTCCCTCTGACTCTATAAATCACTTAAATGATGGTGAAAGTTATGCACTACTTAAAGGCATGGTTGGTAATCCTGGAGAGCTAGCAAGATTTGAAAGTGGCACCTCCGCTAAGCTCCGACAGAGGGGAGCGTTGTAGTTTTCTTAATGGAAATTTCCCATCCTGCTTTAAGCATGCAATAACCAAACCTCTTATTAAAAAGCCCAGCATAGATAAATCATATATGAATAATCTATCCCTCCTTTAATTTTCTTATCCAAGGTCAGTTCCCAGAGGCAACAGGTCCAGGAGGAAAAGGCATCAATCTCCCTTGCAACACTCTGTAGCTCCTCCAGGAGATCCTGAGATGTTCCCAGGGTAAATGGTATATCGACAGGTTTTGGGCTTGCCCCAGGGTCTCCTTCCAATTGGATGTGTGCAAAAAAACTCTAAGTGAGGCACCCAGGAGGAATCCTAATTTGATACCTAAAAAACCTTAGCTGCCTTCGTTCAATGCAGAGGAGGAGCTGCTGGGAGTTCCTCACCTTATCTCTAAAGGTGGAGCCCAGATATGAATAACTACAGACCGATTTCCAAGCTCCCTTTTCGGTCCAAGATTTTAGAAAAAAAAAACACCTATGTACAGCTTCTGTCTTTTGTAGACAGCAATAACAGCACTAACATCTTGGATAGATTTTTAGTCAGGCTTCAGAGCTCATCATAGCACAGAATCTGCCCAGCTCATCGTCTCCAATGAGTTGCTTTTGTCTTTAGATAGTGGTAAATATGCTATTAAATCCTGAGGACTCTTTCCAAAATAGTCATTTAATTCTGATATAAATTTTAACAGGCAGATAAACTGGGGCCTTAATCACCTCATGGATACATTATTGTAACTTATCTGCCTATCTACTCCCATTCTTGCATCTCTCCACTAGCTTTGCATTAAATAGAGCATTTTTTTTAATGCTCTAGATGGTTTGGCACCTGAATACATTTCTGCCCTTCTACCTTTACTCTAACTCCAGACCTCTCAGATCATCTGAAGCCTGGTTCAGGGGGGGCATCATACTTTTGCAGTGGCAGCTCCAAAGCTGTGGTACAACCCTCTCTATTGACAGTTATAAAACACAGCTGAAGACATTTAATGCTCTTTGTATTTTTTTTACCAGTCTTAGTGTTTTTATTGATTTCCCTTACTTTTTAAAGAAGTAATTTTACAATGTTTTGCTTTGAGTTTACGAATCTTTTTGTTTTAATAGACTTTTAATCTGTCTCTGCCTATTTGCCCTAATTTTCTATTGCTGATATATATATATATATATATATATATATATATAAATATGTTGTTTAAAGCACTTTATTCAGCTCTGTATGTTTAAAATGAAAGAAATTTAAGAAATTCAATTTGCTTTGACTTGATAGGGTTGAACACACTCACAGTCCTGAAATGATTTAAAGAAACTCTGGAACAGTGACTGTTAGGATCTGCGGGTTTTCCTGTTTTTCTTTAGTTTTAGTTTTTTTTGCCTCGCCTCCTGCCTTCCAATGGAGTGGCTCCTGGAGTAGCTGATGTCTCGTCTGAGTCACATGTGACTGCACTGATTGCTTTTTGTTTTTCAAGCCTGGATCTGGGGCTGCACGGTGGTGTGGTGGTTAGCACCGTCACGTAGGTACGTGTCTGGTTGTTAGTCTCTGTGATGGACTGGCGGCCTGTCCAGGGTGTACCCCGCCTCTCGCCCAATCACTGCTGGGATAGGCTCCAGCCCCCCCGCAACCCGACCAACGGATTCAGCGGGTGTAGAAAATGGATGGATGGAAGCCTGGATCTGCTCTCCAGGCGGCACTTGTTTGTCTGCCTTCGTGTAATATCATCAGCCAGTCTAATACTTGTCTCATGTTCTGTAAAGAGCTTTTCCAGTATGCATGTTGTCTCTCCGTTCCCAGGACTTGTTTGTTCCAGTTTGAATTATTTGGCTCTCTCTCAGTTGAGCAACATTAGGACTGGGTCGAGTAGCACACCTGTCTGCGGTCAACCTTGAGTCACAAGCTTCCAACCACTCTGTGCTGTCACCACCAACACCACTGGACGGTTGTAATTCCAAGCCCACAAGATAAACCCTCCCGGGTCAGTTATCTTTCTATCTCAAATCTTGGACTGATTCACATACTCGCCCGTTGGCTTCCTCTCCTGCGTCATTCCATTTCCCCAGAGTCCTAACGTTAGCTTGTCAGAGTCAGAACCAGCACATTGTGACTCTTTTACACCAAGTCTCTGTATCTGTATCTGTGTCGTCTCTAACGATGCGTAACAGTGATTTGTGCATGCAAATGTCAATCCTTACCTCTATACTTCTTCTGGAGTCACCCAGCACCGTGTAAGACAACAGGGAGCATGTGCTGCAGCCGTGCGAGTGGGCGTGTGTGTTGGTGAGAATTTCAGCTGACCTGTTTGCTTTCCACTACTGTGATACAGATATGCAACAACCCAAATAAGGAGCCTCATCTCTCATTCTCCTGAACATCTTTGGTGTTTGTGGAAAAACAGTTTTAAAAAGTGAAACTTCTCTTTGGTCACAATGGAATACCATATTTTCCGGACTATAAGGCGCACTAAAAAGCCTTTAATCCGGAGCGCCTTATATATGGATTATTTCTTGTTGTGCTTACTGACCTCGAAGTGATTTTGTGTGGTACACGGCGCTCTGTCACAATGTTTTAGTACGACTTTGGTAAACTACAAAGCCACACCGCTTGCAGCATTATGGCTACCGTAGTCAGGAGCGTTACGGAGTAATACATACTGTGCTTCACCATAATATTACAGTGTGTGTGTATAAGGACCCCAAAACACCTTGTTCATGGGAGACACGCTTACCACGCGGACTTCAAACTCAAGGCTATCAGTCACGCAGTAGAAGATGGGAATAGAGCAGCTGCGAGAGAATTCAACATTAATGAATCAACGGTATGGAAGTGGAAGAGGCAAGAAGATGACCTGCGCCAAGTCAAGAAGACCACACAGAGTTTCCGAGGGAACAAAGCGAGATGGCCACAGTTAGAGGACATGATCATTTTGAAGAGGAAGACTTTGCCAAAAAATGTTTCCAGCCGGTGTCATCATCAAAGCTAACCCGAAGGGCTGAATGGACGAGGAAAAGATGAGTGAGTGGCTGAGAGAAATTTACGTCAAGAGACCGGATGGTTTTTTTCCACAAATCTCCGTCCCTATTGATCTGCGACTCCATGCGCGCCCATCTCACCGATGCTGTCAAAAACAGAGTGAAGCAAACTAATTCGGAGCTTGCCATCATTCCGGGTGGATTAACTAAAGAACTCCAGCCGCTAGATATTGGTGTCAACAGGGCGTTCAAAGTTAAACTGCGAGCTGCGTGGGAGCAGTGGATGACAGAAGGCGAACACACATTCACCAAGAGAGGGAGTCAGCGCCGGGCGACTTACGCTACTATCTGCCAATGTATCGTGGATGCCTGGGCTAAGGTATCGGTCTAAACTGTGGTCCGAGCTTTCACGAAGGCCGGAATCATCACTGAACTTCCAGGTAACAGCAATGACACTGACTGATAATGACGAGAGGGATCCGGGAATGCTGGATGCCGTAATCGCCCAACTCCTTAACGCCTATTGTCGCATATATGCTACAAACCGTTTGACTCAATCAACCAGCTGAGATAGCATCTTTATTCCCCCAATGCCGGTTAGTCCATATTCCCTACGGACCTAGGAACCTTTATATAAATAAATATGTATATAAAAAAAAAGGGTGAATAAAAAAACATTGTTTTTTCACTGTTATATTACTGTGTTGTTGTTATCTTATTATTGACCATTATGCCTGCAACATACCAAATTACATACCAAATTGACTCAAAATTGACCAGGATGCCTGTTGTCGCAAATTTGCAACATACCAAAATTTCTATTTATTTTTGTGCAAAAGTGAAATTAATAATCTCAGCATTATTTACCATCTACTTAAAGGCTAAAACACCCACAAAACAATTTTTTATATACAGCTATATAAATTCAGGCGTTAAGGGGTTAAACTCGGACACTGAAGATGAAGAATTTTAGGGATTTGTGGACGAGGAATAAACTGAAAAAGTGAGTGTATTGTGTTGTATTTTACGTGTTATAACTGAACAATTTTGAGTGTTATTGTGAATACGCCAACGTTCGATTGATCAGGCTGTTTTTTTTACGTGTTACAACTGAACAAGGTTGGGAGTTATTGTGAATACGCTCATTAATGTTTGAACAATGTTGAGTCTTAATAAAGTTCGACCGACTGACTTATCTGACTGTTTTGTTTCGCTTAATGCGCCTTATAGTCCGTTGCGCTTTAAATATGAAAAAAAGATCGAAAATAGACCATTCATTGACAGTGCGCCTTATAATCCAGTGCGCTCTATAGTGCGGAAAATACGGTACACTGTCGTCAAACTACCCAGTTCCTTATCAGGAAGATCCCCTGCAAAATTTAATGTTATCACTTGCAAAGTCCTAAAGCAAAGCCGTTTGAGAGAAGTCGTGAAAGCCATTTATCACTGAAACAAGAGTTGTTCTCTATGGCACAACATTGCCACAGTTAGATGTTTGAGAATAAGAATACGTGATATGATTAATTAAAATTTCCCCTCCCCTTATGTACCATAAACTAGATGAGAAACAATAGCTGTTTTCACACTGAGATCCGCTACCATCGCGGGTCCAAATTGCCACTTCATCCCGCGTATTAGGTGATCCGTGCCGCCTGAAGCCGAGTTCCGGGGGCGTTGCCTAGTGGCAGAGCGTCACACGAAACACATAAAATGCTGGGCGTGTACAATGACGTAGGCACAACCCATGCGTCGGAGGTAGGCCTAAATACACCTGTCTGCATCAAATTTTTCAAACCAACGATTCATTTTCAATTCATTCAATTCATTTTTATTTATATAGCGCCAAATACAACAAATGTCATCTCAAGGCACTTAGATAATAAAGTCCAATTCAAGCCAATTGGAATTCAATTCATTGTAATCATAATTATTCATAAAATAATCCAATTCGTTCATATAGAGCCAATTCAAAAACAATTTCCTAGCTAAGGAAACCAACAGATTGCACTGAAAACTTTTTCTTTTTCGGTCCAATCTCCCGGCCTGAGCGTGCCTGAGGCGACTGTGGAGAGAAACGACTCCCTTTTAACAGGAAGAAACCTCTGGCAGAACCAGACTCAGGAAGGGTGGCCATCTGCCTCGACCAGCTGGGGTTTGAGAAGACAGAAAGGGGGGGGGGGGCGGCACTGTAACACCATTCAAAGGATATCTGTTGGAACAGGGAAACACCAGTTAATGACCACAATAATGTCACATATACATAAAGAGAGTAAAGTGAGGAAAGGTGTGACAGTTGAGGCCCCCCAGCAGTCTGGGCCTATAGCAGCTTAACTATGGGATGTTTCAGGATCACCTGAGCCATCCCTAACTATAAGCTTTATCAAAAAGGAAAGTTTTAAGCCTGGTCTTCAAAGTGGAAAGGGTGTCTGCTTCCCGGACATTTACTGGCAGCTTATTCCACAAGAGAGGGGCCTGATAACTGAAGGCTCTGCCTCCCATTCTACTTTTAGAAACTCTGGGAACCTCAAGTAAACCTGCAGTTTGGGAACGAAGTGCTCTGTTAGGAAAATATCTTACAATGAGATCTTTAAGATATGATGGAGCTCGGTCATTAAGAGCTTTATATGTGAGGAGAAGAATCTTAAATTCTATTCTGAATTTAACAGGGAGCCAATGAAGAGAAGCTAAAACTGGAGAAATATGATCTCTCCTGTTAGTTCTCATCAGAACTCTGGCTGAAGTATTTTGGATCAACTTAAGGCTTTTCAGAGAATATGTGGGACAGCCCAATAATAAAGAATTACATTAGTCCAATCCTGAAGTAACAAATGCATGAATTAGTTTTTCTGCATCACTCTGAGACAAGATGTTCCTGATTTTAACAATATTACGAAGATGAAAGAAGGCAGTCCTAGAAACCTGTTTTAAATGCGAGTCAAATGATAAATTCTGGTCAAAAATAACTCCAAGGTTCCTCACTGTAGAACTAGAAGCCAAGGAAATACCATCTAGAGTAACTATATAGCTAGACAATCTCTCCCTGAAGCGCTCAGGTCCAAAGATAACGACTTCAGTTTTGTCTGAATTTAGAAGCAGACAGTTCTGAGTCATCCAGGTCTTTATGTCTTTAAGACATGCTTGTAGTACGACCAACCTATTGGGTTCATCTGGTTTTATAGATAAGTACAACTGGGTATCATCAGCATAGCAATGGAAATTTATGCCATGCTGTCTAATAATGTTACCTAATGGAAGCATGTATAAAGTGGAAAGAATCGGTTCAAGCACAGAACCCTGGGGAACTCCATGACTTACTCTGGTGTGTGAGGAAGATTCTTCATTTACAAGAACAAACTGAAATCCATCAGATAAATATGACTTAAACCAGCCTAATGCAGTTCCTTTAATCCCATTAACATGTTCAAGTCTGTGTAATAAGATACTGTGATCGACCGTATCAAATGCAGCACTGAGATCCAACAGGACAAGCACAGACACAAGTCCGCTATCAGAGGCTAAGAGGAGATCATTGGTAACTTTCAGCAGTGCAGTTTCTGTGCTATGATGCACTCTGAATCCTGACTGAAACTCTTCAAACAGATTATTTTTGTGGAAATGATCACAAAGCTGAGCTGCAACTATTTTTTCAAGAACTTTAGACTTAAAAGGGAGATTGGATATAGGTCTATAATGAGCCAACACCTCTGAATCAAGAGTAGGTTTTTTAAGTAAAGGAACGATGGCGGGACACCTTGAGGACTTGTTTTTGTTGCTGGCTGTTTGTTCGGTCACGCAAGTGTATATGCAGTTGACGTGGCACATGTCGAAATATGGCCAGTCCAATCGCCCTCTGCCACTCCTGCCGTTGTGGTCATTAACCGCATGGAACTTCTTTCTCATGGCTTTCAGTTTGTTAGTCACCTGCGCCTTGCTGCGTGGGAAACCGCGCTCTGTCATCTTTCTCGCCAGCCCTTCCAGCAGCTACCTGTCCATTCTGTCTTTTAAACTCCTCACGTCACGCCTAGCGTCAATTGCTTTCACATCAAATTCGGCTTGGCAAAAACTAGGGTCCGACGCGGGTCGACTGGCGAATCGAGTTGACACGCCAGCCCGGATCATCAGTATGAAAGGAACAGCGGACACGCTAAATTCGCGAATTAAACGCGGGAAGTGCTTATAGGAGCTGCAGGAACAAACAGTCTTCGCCAGATCGATCCCACTTTACGGTGTACTCACCCATCTCGTCATCCTCCGTGTCCAAACTGCATCTCACCTTCCAAGATTGGATCTCCAGCCTGTCTGTGCCTCAATCTGCTTGCTCACCCCGCCGTCCTCTCTCGCCTAGTACACAGCCTGTACCCTCTCCTCCAGCCTTCACCTCATCTGGATAAAGTAAGGACATAGGCTGTGTTCGAAACCGCCTACTACATACTTGCAAACGGCATACTCATCTAAATGACTACTTTCTCGCCTAAAAAGGTTTCAAATGTTGCTAAAGTTATATATTTACAGAGTTTATAGCCCGAGCCGAAATCAGCTTCAAGCCGGCTGATTTCGGCTCAGGCAGGAGTGAAGTGCATTGTGTGTAAACGCTCTGGATACTGTCTGATCGATGAGTATGCCATTTGCAAGTATGTAGTAGGCGGTTTCGAACACAGCCATGGTCTAGTCTTTAGTTTTTCCATGTTCCCCAGCCATCAGCTTCCCTCATGTCACCTGTGTTTTTCGCTCAGTTGCACTCACTCACCAATCACCCCCTCAGTATTTAGTTTCCAGGTTTCACATGCACCATTGCCAGATCCTACCCGTCACCGTCCATCATGAATGTCGTAAGGCAAGGCAAGGCAAGGCAAGGCAAGGCAAGGCATCTTTATTTATATAGCGCATTTCATACCACAGGCAACTCAATGTGCTTTACATAAAGACAAGGCATTTAAAAGAACAGCATAAAGCAGCATAAAAACAAGCAATTTAAAGAAAAAAAAAAAATAGAATAAAAATTAAAGCAATCAAAGAAGAGGGGAAAAATAAAAATATAAAAATAAAAATATAAACTCAACCATAAGCACACCGAAAGAGAAATGTTTTTAACCTGGATTTAAAAGTGCTTACAGTTGGGGCTGATTTCAGTTCTGCTGGTAGTTTGTTCCAGTTGTGTGCAGCATAACAGCTAAAAGCTGCTTCACCGTGTCTAGTTTGAACTCTGGGCTCCACTATCTGACCCGAGACAGTAGATCTCAGAGCTCTGCTGGGTTTATACTCTGCTAGCATGTCATTCATGTATTCTGGACCTAAACCATTCCGTGATTTGTAGACGAGCAGCAGAACTTTAAAATCTATTCTGTATCTGACCGGGAGCCGATGTAAAGACTTGAGAACTGGGGTGATGTGATCTGATCTCTTTGTTCTGGTTAAAACTCGGGCTGCAGCGTTCTGAATGAGCTGCAGCTGTTTGAGACTCTTTTGGGGGAGTCCAGTCAGAAGACCATTACAGTAGTCAAGTCTGTTGGAGATGAAAGCATTAATCAGCTTCTCCTGATCTGTTTGGGACATGAAAACCTTAATTCTGGATATGTTCTTAAGTTGATAAAAGGCTGATTTGGTGACTGATTTGATATGATTATTGAAGGTCAGGTCTGAGTCTATCAGCACGCCGAGGTTCCGGACTTGGTGTTTAGTTTCTAGAGACAGTGACTCAAGATGTTTACTGACAGCAAACCTCTTCTCTTTGTTGCCAAACACAATGACCTCAGTTTTTTCTTGATTTAACTGAAGTAAGTTTTGGTTCATCCACTTTTTGACTTGCTCTAAGCAGTCGCACAATGACTCTATAGGACTGCAGTCATCTGGAGACCGTGCAAGATATATCTGTGTGTCATCTGCATAGCTGTGGTAGTTGACTTTAGAGTTATTCAGAATTTGACCCAGAGGCAGCATGTATAGGGTGAACAGAAGGGGTCCAAGAACTGACCCCTGAGGAACTCCACATGTCATAGCCACTCGATCAGATTGATTACTTCCAATAGTCACAAAATAACTCCGCTCCTCCAAGTAGGACCTGAACCATTCTAGGACTGTCCCGCTGAGTCCTGCCCAGGTTTCCAACCTGTTCAGCAGTATACTGTGATCCACAGTGTCAAATGCAGCACTGAGCTCCAACAATACCAGAAGTCGTAGTTATCATATCAAGTCAAGTCAAGTCAAGGTTTGTCCTTCTGTTTTCACAGCTAGTCAGGTTTTGTTTTGTCAAGTTTTTCATAGTTTTAGTTGATGTAATCTGGCTCAGATTGACTGTTTTGGAAATAAATCAAGTTTTACTTTGGATATCTGCATCCGTGTCCTGTTTTCACACCACGCATCACCACCTACGTGACACAGTTAGTGCTGAGTACAGATTAAGTCATTGTAGTGGGTGACTTTTACATGTAGGTTGAAAATGACAGCCTGAATATCAACTTTAATTGCTTGTCTGACTCTTTATTTTACCCTTGATCTTATGTTGACTTATGGTATTGAGACTAAAGAATCAATTAAATGATCATTTTCCATGTACAAATATGACAGACGAGGGCTACCTAAACTGTAATCCTGCACCTGTTGACAGCACCGCAATTTAATTGTGTACAACGCTGGACAATGTTGCCCCTCTGAAAAAGAAGTTAATTGCCTCTTGGTATAATTTACAGCTGCGTACCTTAAAGCAGACAACAAGAGAGTTGGAAAGAAAATTAGAACTAATACATTAGAACTAACTTAGAAGAATCTCAATTAGTCTCAATTAATCTGGAAAGATAGCTTACAATTCATGACTGATAGAAGAGAATAAGAACAATCTCAGGTTTCTCTTCAGCACTGTAGCCAGGCTGACTAAGAGTCCGAGCTCTGTGGAGCCAGGTATTCCTTTAACTCTCAGCAGTGATTACTTCATGTGTTTCTTCACCAATAAAATTGTTTAGTATCAGAGAGATTCATAGAATCCCTCCCACTATTGAATTCAATTCAGTTTTATTTATATAGCAATAAATTACAACATGTCATCCCTAGGTACTTTAAAGATAGAATCCAATTCATTATATTCCAAATTAGTGTTCAAAACCGAGTCTGGTATGAACTGGATCAATCTGAATTCATTCATTTTGATTTGATTGTATTATGATTGTATAACAATGAATTAGATTATACTTGGCTTGAATTGGATTGTATCTTTGAAGTGCCTTGAGATGGCATTTGTTGGGATTTGGTGCTATATGTGACCTGCTCTGGCGAAATGAGTCGGAAGTCGCAACATTCTATTTTGAGGTACGGGCAGATAACGTGAAAAAACAATGGATTAAAAAAAATTTTTTTTTTAGTTAATTTCAAAGAATAGACATTAAAAAACAATCTCCCAAAGTTGTAAAGTCCATATAATTGAGGAAAGGCACATAAATGACAATTCAAATTGACTTGCAAGTTGTATTAAATGCGTTAAAATTGAATATGTTGAAGAAATTCATCGATTCCTCTCCCTTTAACGTCTACCGTTCCTATTACCTCTGAGGATTAGCCTTTACCTCTGAAACGTCTCTATCTCTGCTCGCTTCATAAAACCAATCAAAATGCTTAAAAATGTACACAAACAGTGACACAAAGGCCCACAATAGGCGGGAAGTCACGTTTCGAGTGACTGGTGCACGCGATTGGTCCAGCCATCACTCCTGTCAAACTAGCTATCTGTGTTGGTGTAGCCTAAACTAATCGTAGAAAGTCTCTCAATATTCGTCATTGTCAAAAAAGTCCTCGTCTTATATTACAATATTAGTATCGTGTAGTACAGTGTAGTGTGTTGATCTGTGTTTTTGTTTTAAAATGTCATTCGCTAAAGAAAGTAGAGTCGCGAAAGCCTTAAACTCTCGTGGCGTCCAATTTTAGCTCTGCTGCTGGACAGCAAGACTTGCTAGCGCTATTACTGATTTTTTTGGAGCTGAGGTGATATCTTCTGAAGAAGAAAATGACAGCGATGTCAAAGACTCGGATATGGAAAAGGAGCAAGAATTCACCACTCATGTGGAAGATGACGATGAAGTCATTGAGCAACCTGTGACTGATATTAATGAGGTGACGAGGGCTATGTCGAGCTGTGGAGCAGTGTGTGTGGGAACAAAAATAAATATTTTCTAATCATTTGGGCTTCAGTCTGGTTTAATACCATTTTATATGTGTACAAATGCCTTTGGTAAAATTAAGCTTTAAGATAAAGAGTTTATCCCTTTACATTCACAGGATTTTGAAAGATATCAACAAAAAAACGGGCAAAAAACTTTAAACGCGATTTTCTCAGGTTTTCAATCGTAAAAAGAGGGTGGAAGATCATAAATCAAATGGCCATATTTTGAAAACCATCCAACGTATGACTTTTGACTATGGTATCATTTTAAAGCTTATTTCCATTCCTTTCTTTTGATACCAAAATCTCAATTTTGACATTTGGGTCACTGTGACTCATTTTGCTGGATCAGGTCACATAAATAAAACTGAATTGAATTAACGGTGCTGCAACATCACAGGAATACAAACAATTTAATTTAATCTATTTCACTTTTAAGACATTTTTCATTGATAACATTCATAATAGTTGTACTAACTTGGGTTTTGATGGGTCATACAGTCCCCAGTCCATAACAGGGCCACATAGAGACAAGCGAGACACATAACCATGAAAACTCACACTCACTTCTTGGGATAGTTTAGTCACCAATTAACCTAACATGCATGTTTCTGAACGGTGGGAGTAAGCCAGCGTATCCAGAGAGACCCCATGGTAGGGGATCAAACATAAATGCTGATGATTTAGCTCTGATTGTTGACATTATTGACAGTTTAAAGAAAGTATAAATTACATCTTTCTCTGTGTTTTGAGGTTGCATGGTCAAACACTGTACTTTTAATGGCTGTGGGAAATAAAAGATTAACTTTTTAACTTAGACATTTTTTAGCACGGAAAAAAAAGTCATTACTGCTAAGCACCAGGGGAATACGATGATCAAATTCATTCATACACTAATGTCTGTTCAGTTGGCTGGTATGACGAGAAGAACACTCAAAGCAGCTCTACCCAAGAAAATAAGTCACGACTCACTTGCTGTCAGCTTGTGCTTTATCTCTAAAACTCCCCACCACTACATCAGTCTCTACAGAAGGTTCTCACTTCTGAATTTCCCCTAAAGACGGATTTATAGATGACGCGTTGCTCACGGACCATGACGTCAAAATGGCGCATCAGGCCTGGCGCTTGCCTTGAAAAGACGGCGCAGCGCGTTGTCGTGCACCAGTTGATTTTTGTAACTTGGCTGCGCCGAGAACGACGAACCGGATGGACCAATGTGAGACCAGGCTCAGTCAGGAGGCGCATTTGTACAGGCAGTTGTACGACACTGCAGTGAAACAGCACAGGGACCACGTAAACTCCCAAAACTGGTGGACAGAGATGGGGAGAACTTTGGGGAAAGAGGGAGAGTTCTGTAAGAATGTGTGGTAGAAGCTACGGGACAGATACGCTATAAACTCTGTAAATATATAACTTTAGCAACATTTGAAACATTTTCAGGCGAGAAAGTAGTTGTTTAGATCCCCAACGTGTTGAAAACCTGACAAAATACCAGCTATTTACAATTTTCTTCCCACGAATTCGGCGCTACTAAAGCTAGCCGCAGTGAGTAACGCACTTCCGGTTATTTTCACAAAATAAAATACCCGTTACCTTTTATCATAGGGAAAGCCATTACGATACAATTGGTGCCTTTGTTTTGAAAACAGGAAATGAACCTACCCTTGTTGTAGCTAGCTTGAAACTGCCGTTTCGACAGGAAATGACGATCGGCGACGTCACGTTACGTTGCATCTTGGGTAGTTTGAGTATGAGTAGTGACCTCATGATGAATACTCAACATTTCGGCAAATCTAGTATGCATCTAGTATACATCCGGGAACTTTAAAAAGTTAAAGTTAGTATGAGTAGTAGGAGAAGTATGCGGTTTCGAAAACAGCCATATACTCCACTTACCTCTACCTCCCTGGAACCTGGAGACCTCACTCAACCTTCTTCCTCTTTCTGCAGCCTCCCCAGTTTTCTCCTGGATTCAGTCTCCACTCTCAATTCTCTTACTGTCAAATAAATACTTTTATTTTGAACCTGGTCTGCTCTTGAGTCCTCATATTTTTCAGGTGGCTCCAATCCAGCCGTGACAGGATGATGCTGGAGTACCAGGAGAAAATCCATGCATGGGGAGAATTTGCTAATTACACACAGAAAGAAGAGATTTGAACCATGATCCTTCTTGCGCTGTGAGGTTAGAGCTAACCACTACACCATCATGGAACTCATCATAAACATGTAATATTGTCTATATAATATCTCTGTATCATACTCATTCTACAATACCTTATTTTAGGGTCCTGTCATGTAGAAAACACAAATCAATGGTCTAAGAGCCAGGCATATCCAATTTATTTTCATTTACAGCAGGTCGAGTTACTGTAACTTTAGATTCTCATTGCAGCCGAGACACACTTTGAATTTTATTCCTTTATTGAGGAATTGCAGTTGGTGTCAAACAGAAAGAGAAATGATGGGGCACATGTGTTACAAAATAGCACAACTCCCTGACACCACATGCATCAATACTGGCAGACATAAATCAAGAGTGGGAGGGAGCAATGATTAGGGTACTGCTGATATTAATCTTCTGGGACATTAATATCCTCTACTTTTCTATCTATTTTGCTTTAACTTCATATTGATTTACTGTATATTAAGACAATGACAACAGATTACATCAGGCATGTTCTCTGCTGGTTGAATTATCGTCTCTCCAATGGTCTGTAGAGTGAGGCGAAGACACTTTTCCTGTTCCTGGCCTAAAAACAGCTGAACAGAACATCCTTGCAGAGCCTCAGGTTGCTCAAAAAAAAAAAAGAAAAAAAAAAAAAGAAAAAAAAAAAAAAGCATTGAATCGCTGTGCTCTCACCTGTCACACCTTCTGTGATTCTTGTTTTTTGCATTTCTTCCAACCTCTCTGTCTGCCACTCTTTCTCTTTTTCTGCTCACACATCTTCAGTTCAATCACTCTTCAAAATTAATTCCATTCTCCCGACCTTTCAGATGTCACCTCTAGCAGATCTTCTCTGTCAGAGAGGAGATTCTACTGGATGAATACTAATCAACAACATGTAGAAGAATGTGTGTTTCCAACAGACAACACAAGCCAGGAAAACAGATGTAGGCTTTACAAACAAGCTAACTGTCCAATAAAACAAGTTTAACTTCATCCTTATGGCAATGGCCATGCATGATTGTTACCATCACAATTTTGATTTAGAATGTTATCACTCACGAACACCACACACACACAAACACAATGGTCCAACTGATAAGATGGTTAGATGGAAAAAGCACATCATATGAACACATTTAGAAATATGTTCATATGGCACAATTAACCGATATTGTCATATTTATTTACTAATGAGTTCTCACAGTAAGTTAATTGAGTTCAAACAGCCGGTAACATATAGAGAACAGTTGTCAAAGACCACAATGTCTACCAAGGTCGACATTGTAATTAGCCATCTTACTAAAAGTTATCCATATAAGCAGCTAAATTACAATATCTTAAATGGGAGGTAGATAAAAGCCTCCTGGGAGACACCATGCAGAGAACTTGACGAGGATGGTATTTTGTGCTGTTGTTGCCTCCCTTCCCATCTCTGTTGTGTATTTTCTCTAATAAAGCTGAAATCCCACAATTGAAACAGGTGTATTTAAGAGCCAAAAGCCGCACTCTGGAAACCAGGAACAGTTGGAAATGATACTTATTTTTTACACCATCAAAACAGGAGCTTGATCAGATGAGGAAATTCGGCAAACAGTTAATTCTTCAGGCTAATAGCCCACACACAGTCTCTAAGTCAGGCTAGAGGAAGGGATGAAGTAGAACCCGTCCACCGGGCCGAGAGGGGGAACATGAGCCCTCAGAACCATAATGTTCAGTTCTTTAGCAGCCCGAGTAAAGAGAAGAACCTAAGGAGACGAGGGAGACGAGGCGAGGTGTCCCGAGCCAGAAGAGCCAGCCGATGGTGCAGAGGTGCCGACGAGGAGCAAGCAGCAGAGGAGCCGAGGCCAGGCGGAGTTGTTGAAGCCAGGAGAACAGACGGAGGCCAGAGACGCTGAGGCAGAGCACGTGGTGAGGGACAGAAGACAGGTAAGTTCACCCGGAGGCAGACGGGAAGGGCAGGTTGGAGGCAGGCAGGGTTAGGCAGGTACCGAACGCTGGAGAGTCTCGCATGGATGCAGTAGAACAATCTGGCAAGGGTAAGTGTGCTGGAGGGGTTTATATGCAGGGCTGATTGGGAATGAGCTGCAGCTGAGCTTGCAGGTGAGTGTAGTTGGGCTGATTAAGGAGGAGTGGCTGGCAGGTAGAGTGGAAAATGACTGAGGTAGAGGGATAGAAGGGGAGACAGGGAGGATGAAACTGTTACAGAACCGCTCCCTCAAGGGATGGCCTCTGACATTCCACAACCATGCCCAAGGCAAGCCGTGTGGGCGGAGGGGGCTTGGGGAGGGCCTCTCAGGAGGGCATCTCAGCCTCCCCCTCCTCCTCCAAGAGTCAGTAGTATCCCCTCAGAGGATGACTCCTCCTCTTCTTACTCGTCGTGGGATACCTCGGATGACGGGAAGGAAAGAGGCTCTGCATTGGGGCCCCTACTTGCAGTGGGGATGCTGGAAGCCAGACCCAGCCGGGACCCATGATCTCTCCTCAGGACCATATCCCTCCCGCGGCGGCTGTAGCGCAGCAAGTGGCGAACCGTGAAAGCAGGGCCCCGTCAATGATCCGGGGAGGTGGTAGTGGGTGAGAAGTGGGCATCAACATGCTAACTTGAAACGGCTTGGCCTTTGAGATGTGGAAGGTTGGGTGGATACGCATGTCAAGGGGCAGGTTAAGTCCCTCTCCGCAGGGTTGACTACCTTCTCAATCACAAACGGCCTGATGAACTTGGGGGCCAACTTCTTGGACTTAACTCTGAATGGAAGGTCCTGGGTCGAGAGCCACACCTTCTGGCCCACCAGGTAAGCGGGGCCGAGGAACGATGGTGTTTGGCGGCCGTCGAGTACCGGTCCAAGGCTCGTAGGAGAGCGACCATGGCCTGGGTTCAGGTCTGGCGGCCACAGCGGACTTACGGCATCCGCAACTGCGGATGAAGGCCTCGACAAACAGGCAGGAGGCTTCTTCAGGAGGCTGTGGGAGGCTCAGCGGTTAGAGTGGGTCGTGCAATAACCAAAAGATTGGTGAATTGACAGTGCCCCCACTCAGAGGTAATGCCATGTCTGAGGTGCACTTGAGCAAGGCATCATACTCCCCAGGTGCTGTGAATGGCTGCCCACCGCTCCAGTGTATATGGCACCTGTCTCCATGGGTGTGTGACCCTGTGCATGTGTGTGTTTAACAGGTGCCTACCTGAAAGGGGTAAATGCGGAGTAATTTTGTGTATTTCCTGTATAGACATGACAATAAAAGTCTTAATCTCTAATCTCTCTCTTAATCCTCTCCAGAGCTGGAAACAGCAGCGGCTGGAAGTCGTGGGCACACTGGAAGAGGGAGAGTCCTGTTAGCTGGTAAGGGGGTTGTGAGCATATTCTACCCACAGCAGCTGCTTGGTAGCCTAGAAATCTAGACGCCCCTAGCGACCACAAATTGAATTTGCTCCCGGGCTAGTCTAGTCACTTGTGGTCGTCTTGCGAGGCTGAAAATCGAAACTTAATCAGGCCAATCAAATTGTGAGGAGCGGGGTCGGAGGCCGGGCTACCTAGTGAAGACAGAGGTGCTACGTTTCAGTGTGTAGTTCCAGAGAGAGGTAAACAATGGCTGCGCCCAGCCAACAGTCTTTCCATTTGGCTTTGGCAGCGACTCTAGAAGATTTAAATATACATTTTTCTTTGCGAGACGAACAGATAACTGCACTTAAGTTTTTCTTGAAAAAAAAGGACTTTTTCCACCATGTACGTTCCGTCGCGCTGACTACGTAATCCTTCTTCATCGCTCTCATTGGTTGTTGCGCCATCCTATTGCGTGGCGTCGAGTGCAGAGGCAACTTAACACATTGAATACCGGCGGTGTTTACGGAATTATGTCGTAGAATCCCAGCGTTCTAAACCATTTTTTTGACGTTTTTTGTACAGTCACAGCATATTATGTGATAGGGCCACTGAAACATGTTATGGCTCGTTTGAAAGCTGAGACTTTAAACTCTTTGTGGGTCAAAACTGCGTGTCTCTAGGTGCCGCCATTAGCGAGCTATCCTTAGCTAAACCAAGGCGGGTATCCACCAAAATCAACAACAAACTGAGATATCGGGGCTTTTGTGAAACGTGCGGTCTTTCAGCCTGTCGCACTTTAGATACTTATGTATCCGGGTCAGAGGATTTGCGTCGTGTCGCATGTTGCAAAGCTAACCTGTTCATAAGACCGCCTCCTTAGACTTGTCGCGTGTCTTCTTCTCCTTCTTGTTGTTTGTTTATGTTACTTTACCGCCACCCTCTGGAAACCAACACGTGCGATTGGACAAAATGCGGAAATGCACAACAATCAATGCAGCGTTATCAAAATTGTTCTTGAGTTGACGCAAAGCCATTGGCGTAATGATCAAAATGTCCAGATGATGACACCAGTTTTTGACTGCCATCTATGTCAGTTCTGTTCATCACATAATTACAAAAATCACACAGAATGTGCATTAGAATGTATAGATTCAGAATCCATAAAAAAAACGTAAAAACGTATTTTTACCATGTGGGAGCCAACGCATGGGCAGTAAAAACGTAGTTTTACGTGACTTGGGAGTCAATGTGTTAACAGACAACCGTTTATCCCGCCCACACTGCTATCCAGCTTCACTAGACCACTGTACAGCTTTTTGCTGTAGGGGTCTGGCTTGCTAGGCTAGCTGCTTGGACCAAGTCGAGAGGTTTTTAGACGCCATGCAGGGGAGCGCTATCTACATTTCTTGATTCATCCTCTCTAGGCTTGTTCAGTATACCAGTACAAAATTGATACCAGGGTACTGATTACTGGTATTGAGACCGGTACTTTTTTTTTTTTATGTAGCCGTGTGACGTCACGCATGACGCATTGTAATTTGAGCCGTGGCGAGCAAGCCAGAGAAAGCAGGCGAGCGAGTGAGCGAGCAGCATGGAGCAGCAAACAGAGCAGGAGTCTGGTGACAGAGCGAGAGATAAGGGAGAGAAAGAGAGAGAGACAGGAGCAGGGAGAGAATGGCAGCTGGTACAACCTTCACCACGCCGGAACTGGTCGAGAAACCAGGTGCGCCAAGTCCTATATGTCATGTCTTCGGCTTTAAAGCAGATGAGCACGGTAATGCCATTAACACCGAAGCACCAATGTGCTAACGGTGTTTGAAAACATGTCTGGCTAAGGGTGGAAACCAGTGGTGGCTGCTGACTTTTAAAACAGGGGAAGCCCATATTACACTTGGCTAAAAGCATGTCAACTACATTTGGTGTTGCTAACTGCTTATCTGCGAGCATAGCCGCCATTGTGACAAAACTACTAGCTAACACGACAAACAAATGCACAACAGGAATATGATTGCCAAAACTTCTAAACAACAAGGATGTGTTTCTTATTTACAGTGTAATATTTACAAAAGTGTATGTGTGTGAAGATGGAAATGGAAACCATGGGAAATGAGTGAAACTCCGACAGCACTTTCACAGACAACCAGTCTCTTTCGTATCTGCTTTGGGACTGAAGTTTCAGCGTGCTTCTCCCCGCTTAAAAATTCGGCTGCCACAGAATCTCTCATGATGGACAAACACTAACTCCAATCATCACGACACAGCCCCTCATATTGACACGCCCACGTCTAATCTACCCCCAGAGACGCCGGGCAGCCTCGGAAGTGATGAGTTTTTGTCGATTTGGCCAATGATGACCTAGAATTGTAGAAAAAAACTTGACTCTCCCGCCCCCTCCTGAAGCCGGGCAGCCCTCGGCTCGGAAGCATGGCTGTTAGTGGCGGCTTCATAACATGATTTCCTCAGTGAACGGTGGCGATTTCAGAACAAATCACTTCATTAAGCCACAGGACAACATGTTGTAGTTATGAAAGTAAATGCAGTATTGGGCATATCTTGTGTTTTGTGAATAACTGTTTTATCGTCAATTTAACATTGAAGATGTAGCAATTTCGCCAGAGAATGGGAGAGGCTGCCCGGCTTCCCCTGTTGTCTCTGAATAGCCGCGGCTGGTGGAAACACTTTCAACTTGGTAAAACACCTGAAGGACAAGCACCCAGACCTGTAAGGAGTTCAGAGAACGACAGGTAATAACTTATATACCCATGAAAAAAAGACCCATTCAGTGCTAAAAGCAAGCATCGCCAGCCCCCTTCACGCTTCACAAAAGTAGCTCTGGAAAAAGATTAAAGCTGCATTGCAATAATCTACCTGTTTCTCTGGGTTAAATAGCCTATTTATATTATTTTATATAATTATATTGTACTATATTTATATTCTCACAGTGATTTTTAAAAAAACTTTTTGCCATACATGTAGACGTGCTGATTCACGATAAATTTGAAGTGGTCCCTTTATTTTTTTTGTCCAGAGCTGTAAATGCACACATGCATGATCTTTATGATGTAACAAACTTTTACATACACATTTAGCCATTTAATATGTTATAAAGACTACAGACATTGGTCCTACTTAAGACAGGCTGTATCTAATGAAAAATATTTTTCAGGTTATGTATCTCAATATAATCAAGGCCTCAGATTGTGTGACAAATGTATCACCTTCATTTCATTTTTTCACTATAGAGGTCTGGTGCTTCTGGTACAGAGAGCGTGACCCCACTCAGAGGCAACCTACCCTTCAAGCTGTTTTTGAGCAGCATGGAAAATACTCCAAAGACTCTAAAGATGCTAAAAGACTCAACAGAGCAGTTGCAGAATTCATCTACATGGATCTAGTGCCAGTATATGTGGTTGAAAAGGCTGTGTTCAGAGACCTTGTTCAGCAGCTGGACAAACGATATGACCTCCCCTCAGGGACTTTCTTCACGTACACAGAAATTCCCAAAATATATAAATAAACAAGATCAATAATTAGTGCACAGCTGGCAGACCACCCATTCTTCTCCTGCACTACAGACATCTGGACAAGCAGAGCTGTGAGTTCATTACAGCATCCTGGGAAATGCAGTCCTGGTGCATAGGATGCTCTGCATTCCAGTCTGACCACACAGCAGACACTCTGAAAGAGGTCCTGGAAGATGCCATCATGGACTCCTGGGGCCTTGATATGGCAAAAAGGTGTGGAATTACAACAGACAATGCTACCAACAACCACAAGACACTTTCCAACTACCTCTGGATTCCCTGTTTTGGCCACAATCTGCATTTGGCAGTCAAGAAAACCGTTGAAATTGATCGCGTTGCAATCGCGGACTGTCTGTAATATGTAAGACAGTGTCAGGCTTCTCAAGATCAAATAAAATGTCAAGACAGCTGAAGGACAAACAAAAATCTTTAAAGCTGCCACAACATAAGCTGATACATGATGGGGATCCACCTATGGAATGGTGGAACGCTTTTGTGAGCAGCAGCAAGCAGTCTGTGCTGTTCTGGCTGATGACAGAAAGAAATGGTACCTCATGCCCAAAGACACAGACATGACAACGATTCCTGACAGTGATATCATTGAGGCCCCTGAAGTCGATGCAGGGGCTCAGGAACCCATTCTTCTTTCCAACAAAGAAAAACCCTGTTGAGTTAAAGTAAATAAATAAATTTAATAAAATTTAGTCATTAACCTCTACCCAAAATAGTGACAGGAATTTTTTTATTTTTTTTATTTTTTTTTATTTATTTATTTGAATAGGGACAATGCACATTAATGAACATCAGTATAAAAAGAAATGTAAATATGCCGGAGTATAGCTTCAAAGCTAGTTTTCATCCGTAGTCCCAAGCAGGCAAATACACAAGAAAGAAAATACATAAGAAAGAAAATATAATATACAATAGAAGCATCACAGGGAATGTTTAGAGTCTAATGGTCACATGACTAGTTTGCTTTCAGCCATAGTTTGAGCTGAGCTCTAAAGCTGATCAGTGTGGGGCTCTCCCGTATGTGCAGAGGAAGACTGTTCCAGATGTTCGTGGCGCTCACAGAGACAGACCTGCCAACCTTGAAAGAATTTTATGAGTACTCATCAGGCAGCTGGTGTTCACTGGATTTGTACAGAGTGGGCTGGCATCCTCTCCCTACTTCTTCCATCATTTCCACAACACACTTAGGTTTGCAGAAGGCCAACAACAATTTTTGTAACTGCAGCTCCAATGTCTGCAGCATGGTGGGCACACATGGTTCTTCTTTCTGCAGGGCATGATTGGCTGTTTCAAACAAAGGTATAGCTCTTTTTTTAAAAAAAGAGCATATAACTTAGAATGTGGGTCAGTCAAGAATGCATACAGCCTCTGCGGTTTTGTGACCTCTGTTTTTTCTGTCATCTTTTCTTTCTCTGTTTTCTGTTTGGATAAGTCCTTCTTTTTGCCCATCTCTTTTTGTTGAAAACAAATCTGTTTAGGTCAAACACCTTGGGGACTTGAGCTGACTGCTGTGTAGTGCTAGACCCTGCCTGTAGCTGTGTAGTGCTAGACCCTGCCTGTAGCTGTGTAGTGCTAGACCCTGCCTGTAGCTGTGTAGTGCTAGACCCTGCCTGTAGCTGTGTAGTGCTAGACCCTGCCTGCAGCTGTGTAGTGCTAGACCCTGCCTGTAGCTGTGTAGTGCTAGACCCTGCCTGTAGCTGTGTAGTGCTAGACCCTGCCTGTAGCTGTGTAGTGCTAGACCCTGCCTGTAGCTGTGTAGTGCTAGACCCTGCCTGTAGCTGTGTAGTGCTAGACCCTGCCTGTAGCTGTGTAGTGCTAGACCCTGCCTGCAGCTGTGTAGTGCTAGACCCTGCCTGCAGCTGTGTAGTGCTAGACCCTGCCTGTAGCTGTGTAGTGCTAGACCCTGCCTGTAGCTGTGTAGTGCTAGACCCTGCCTGTAGCTGTTTAGGTGTAGACCCTATGCGTTGCTGTGTGGAGCTCGGTCCTGTCTTGGACTGTGTTTTCTGGTGAACTTTGCTTTTCAAAAAGCTGGAGGATAAAGTCTTTAAGACAGCACGCTTACCCGAGGTAGGTGTGAGAGTTGAGGGCTTACTGGGGGTAACTGGGCTCTTCAGAGAGCGATCAGCTGAGGATGTGAGAGGTTTAGCTCCCTTCTTCCCTGCTATCTCTTCTGCAAAAAACAAGGTCAGGGGTTCCCACTGCTGGAGGAGTCGATTGACACATTGGACAAGAGACAGCCATCTAGTCGAGCATAATTTCAAAATCTTCCTCACATCAGTGTCACACAGCATTTGGAGGTCACGCAACAAAGCTTTCCTCTTACTACTCTTGTCTAGGTAGAAGTAAATCATGATCAGCATGTCTTCAATATCAACATGTAGACATCTTGCGGCCTTTTCCGCAGCTATGTGCATCAGGTGGCATGCACAGCCCACCATGTAAATGTTGGGATTCTGTGACTTTATAAATGCTGCGACACCTTTCTTTAACCCCTGCATGACAGAGGCATTGTCGCCAGCAAAGCTTACACAATTGCTCCAGGGTATATTTCTTGTTTTTAGTTACTATGTAATTTGAATAAAGTGTCTCTGTCTGGATGGTCCTCAGGTCTTGCTGTCCAAAGAACTTTGTGTTGATCTTCGGTACAGAGGCAAGGGCACTCTCAAGTTTTTTGTGCTTGGTGCCTTCAACATGGCGTCTGCAATCTGAAAATGGAGACAGGACAGATTACAATAGGCTACTGTATGACTAGGTAGGTAATATTCCTGCATGTTGTTAAAATATATTACATTATCATATAAAATATATTATGTTAAAATATATTACATTATCATATATAGACACATCAACAAAAATGTTTTAAAACATCTTGTTTAAAATAGGCCTGGATCAACCACTGTACTAGCACACAATTTATTAATATTTTTTAAGTTAACATGTTTATGTCTTGTTATGCATTGGCAACACTGTTATGCTAATGAAGCAACATTGAATTTAAACCTGCAGGTAAGATTATAATAAATGAGTCAAGTAACTTCAGGTAGGCCTATTACAAAGGGTGACATGAGTAACATTGCATTAAATCAAGCTTATCGTGTCCGTTATCATCACATTGGCCATGCTGATAGGCCTATAGTAGGCTGTAGGCATCATTAACTGTGCTGGAATTGCCTAGCCTAAATACTGTTTTGTGGTTATTGTTTATAGAAAAGCAATTAGCCTAGCCTACATGCTTCATTTTGGCCATCAAAAGTGAGTCTACGCTATCAACTGATAGACTTTCAACTGACTTTCTGAAATCAAATAACCTGGCCTGTCTAAAACATTTCTACCCATTGCACCTAACTGCCCGTCTTATAGATCCCACTGATCAGGATGACGGGCGTGATAGGCTATGGACATTGTGGAAGGGGGGTATTTGTGTTTATGTGTGGCACTGTGTTCGTTGCCTGTTGCCCCTTGATGACTTATGTCCACGTCGACCTTGCACACGGTGCAGAAAGTATGATGAGGGAGCCTGGATGGACCGAGGCAAGGCCATCTCTCCCCGCAGATCTCTGTGGCTCTGTAGCTCAGTGGCAGTGGCAACTTCAGTGAGAACTTGAAACTGAAACTGACGAAATGCGAGATCACACAATATGCGTATTTTAGAACATAAAATCGTACTTGCGTGCCCGCTACGCAAAATGCGCACATGTTGGCAGGTCTGCAGAGAGTGTTCTGTCCAAAAGTTGTTTTCCTGTGGGGGACCTCACAGTCTCCTCTGGAGGCCCTTGTTCCCAGGCCACTTGAATTCCTAGGTTTGAACAAGGTAAACACTGGAGGTGGGGCTAGTCCATGTAGCGCTTTATAAATGAAGCATACATACTTAAAATTAATAAAATTTTCAAAATTTAAAAGATTGTACTTGTTTAAAACATTACATACATGAAAAGAATTAGGTTTTCGGTCAAAAACTTTAAGAGATTTTTTGTACAGTGATTCAATTAATTTCAGATTGCTAGCTGTGGTGAGAGACCAACTTGTGATGCAGTATTCAATGTGAAATAAAATCATTGAATGGAGAAACGTTCTGGCAGCACCAAGTGTTAAAAAAGACCTGATTTGTTTAAAATTTTTAAGGTTAAATTTTACAGTATTGGCCAGTTTTTTAATATGATTTTTGAAGGTCAAAGTGGAATCAAGAATTAGGACCCCAGTTATCTAGTTTATTTCTCTATTCTCTTGCCGTTACACAAAACCAGAGTCATCTCTTATAATATCTACTCTACCTAAAATTAAGTTGTTTGTGCACATGCTTTTCTGTTTGCATTTCAAGGTTCATGTTTCTGGTTAAAGTTCAACAAATAAGCTATGTCAAGTTAACAAGTCGTGGTTGAATTTTTCTTTATGTCATTTTGGTCCATTCAAACGAGAGCTCATGAAGTGGCAGCGTTTCAGGTGATATAAATATTTTCCTTTTTAAGGAATGGTGCCCTATCATCAAGGTTATTTAATCTAATAGTGACAACGCTGCACAGCCAACAGATGAATTTCAAATTCAGCAAAGAAAAGCCTTGAGAGGGCAAACATGACAAAAGCACAACACAAAACCTATTTACTTCCTCTCATATCCCCTTCTGTACTCATGATGATGCATTGCAGTCTTATCACCAAATAAAACTGTTGAATTAAAAAAAGGTAGAGAATAAAGAATAATACAAAGGACAAGCAGGGTAGATGGAGGTAACAAAGGACTGAGAAAGGGGAAAAAAAGTCTTCAGAAATACTGATACATAGCAGTTCTCTTTTAATTTTCTACCTCACCACAAACAGAATTACTGACATAATGAATCAGCCCTTGTCCCTTTTTCCTGAAAGCATTAGTGAAATTGAAGGGAAGGGGAATACTGAGCAGTCAAGAAAGACGTAAAGGACAAAGAAAGTCAAAAGAAAACAAATCGTTATGAAACAGTGATTTATTGTTCTGCACAAATAACTCTGACCTTTGCTGTGCTGCGCACTGAACCGCTGAAACATTATACAGTATCTGTTTGTGTGATATCATTTTTTACCCCTTGTCCTGTCCAGCATGATGGCAGCAGAATTGTAATCTGAATCCCGTTTATGCCAAACACATTTGCTATGCCAAGGGAAGCTTTATGAATGTAAAGCTGTCCTTGATGCCCATCAGCTGCTCATTTATTTATTTTTGTTACAATACTTCAAATGGAGGAATGCATTTGCTTTGTTTCAAGCTGACCAGCTAAAGATAAAATATTCTAAACACAACCTGCTCTGGAGTAGTGTATTTCTGGAGTTTTGATTAAATGATCTATAAAAATGTGTTTTTTTGTTTCACAAATGTTTTTTTTACAATCACATCACAACAGCAAAATCAGTTGAAAAAACATTTAAATGTCTTCAGGGCCAAATTAATCTTTCCCAAAAAATTCCCCAAATTCTGTCTGGTATTAAATGTTTTTTTCAGTGCCACAAGTTATATTCAAAGAAAAAGCTCCTGCTCATCTTTTGTGTTTATTTCTGAAGCAACTGTGAACAAAGCAACTGTGAGCGCAGCTCCAAAGCTCTGATCTGTCATTGTTTAATGGCTCGTTCCTCTAACATTTCTGCGCTTATTAACTGTGGTTTAAATGTTACAACGCGGAACTAAACATGAAGGGGGGTTGGTGTATTCCATTTTAAACAACCCATAAATATATTACAGTTCATAAAGTTGCTGTTTATTGTGAACATAGATGTTAATGCTTTTCTCTAGAGGCTGTTATGAATGAAAACTGGAGAAGGTTTTAAAGCTGCGCTTTCTGTGTCTTTAGTCAGCAGAAATACTCTGACTTTTTGCTTTGTATGATCATAAATTATTATTGAATCCTTCTTTTACCTCTTTCATATCGCCTCTTACATAACTGAGCTTAATGAAATAATAATGAGAAAGAAAATATCTGCAATGCCAGTCAGAGGCTGTTCCATGGGGGGGGGGGCACTGCCCTGTCCATCCAAAGAAAACTGGCCAGAAAAAAGGCCACGATTTATTATATCTGTTTGTGTCTTGTATTGATAGAATAAATGCAGGTGGTGATTTTAAAAAAGCATATATCTGCAAAGTTTATAGCTTTATTTATTTTTTGTTATCGTGTTTCCCCCCCTCCGTAACCTTAACCCCTTGCTGCTGAAAAAAAAAGGGCGATTTTCACATTTTCGGATGTTTTTGTTGTATATAATGATCTGAAATGTAGACTTAATGAAGGTAATAAAAAGCTGGAGTTGGCTGTTCTACATTTCTTTACAAAAAAAACTTCATAAAAAAATTCCACACTGTTAACAAAATTGACGGTCATGATTTATGCTACTGTGGCCATATTTTCATTACCGAATTGAATTATTATTATTATTATTATTATTATTATTAATAATAATAATATTATTATTATGCTTGAAGTTGTAGTAGTGGTTATCCACCGATTTTTTTTTTTTTTTCAGGTATTGTTTTCTGCCCCCCCAGATGAGCTAACTGCCCACCCACACATACCATTCTGGTCACACCTCTGGGCTGTTCAGACCTGGTTCTGACATCCATCATGTATCAGTAAATTATTTGTGTGCACCTGCCATTCAAATCTGTCCCCACATGCCGACTGAGCGGCCACTTATGGATGGTTCTAAGTTTCCTGCTCTGTACGCCAGTAAACACGTATCCCATGTCCCACAGTGAGCTGACCAACAGACCAATTGGTTTGGGGCTTGGCTTAGTTGCTTTGTTCACTGTCTCTGCAAATATGAACATCAAACGTGACCAGGAGGTTTTCATTGCATTGCTGTTTATGCGTCTGTCATCCTGGGAGTTTTGACTCTATGTTTTGCATAACCCCCTTTTCTGCAAACCAGGGGTCCGTTTCACAAAGCAGGTTCAACCAACTCTGAGTCTATTCCTGATCTCTGAGTTGATCTACTCTGAGATAGAAAACTCTGAGTTTTCGGTTCCAGAAACGCTGATTTGAGTGAGGTTAATCAACTCTGAGTAGGTTCACCTTGAGTTTAGCGCGTGCACCACAACTTTAAAAAGCCAGCATCAATGGAGCCCCGATTCGACGAGTCACCTTGGCAACGGGGAAGAGGAGGGGCTACGTTTTTCACCAACCTCGAATTGGAACTCTTAATGCGCTCATACGGCGAGTTTCAATACGTTTTTAGAAAGAAGTGCAACACCGTTGCAGCAGCAACAGTGTAAGTTTAAATGTAGTCCTTTGCAATCACAATAATATTACAGGGAAACTGCTTGAATGGTAGCCCATTCATTTATTTCATTTAGGTGCAATCTCGCGGAGGAGAAGCGCACTTGGCAGCAGTTTAAGATGAAATATAAAAACATTGTTCAAACAGGTGAGACCTCGGCATGGAGGTACCTCATTTTGATCATGTTTTACACTGCAAAATAAATATTAAGTGGCTATTTGACTGTGCAGTTATTTTATCCCCAACATAATGCTGTTTTCACACACATAAACTATGTCTTCTCATCTATACCATCCATCCATCCATTATCTATACACCGCTGAATCCGTCAGTCGGGTCACGGGGGGGCTGGAGCCTATCCCAGCGGTCAATGGGCAAGAGGCGGGGTACACCCTGGACAGGCCGCCAGTCCATCACAGGGCCACATAGAGACAAACGAGACAAACAACCATACACACTCACACTCACTCCTAAGGACAATTTAGAGTCATCATCTATATCATGTTCTGTTAAATAATTAAGCCTATTTAAACTAACACAGACTTCTACTGAGCCAACAGAAAGAAGGCAGATGCCCGTAAAACGGGTGGTGCCCAGCACCGCCACCTCTAACGGAGGCCAGTGGCTGAGGGAATCCCTGGAGGGAATCCACCCCCAAGAATTGAGTACCTTTATAAAATATAATAGGCCTATATATGTCTTTTTTAAGCCTATTCATACAAATATTTATTTGTCTTTTATGTCTTTTTTTTCTTTTGTCCCAACACATTCTGATGGTGCCGCTCAAAAAGATAATTATCTGTAAATGCAAAAATCTATGCGCGGTCTGATAACCATCTCCGACGAATATTTATTTCTCTGCGCAATAATGCTGCACCTTCATCCACGGGATCGTTGTCAAAAGGACATGTTGGTGAAAAAAGTAATCTCCTACTGTGCCTAAAGGACTTCTAGAAGTAGAAGAACTCGCTCTGCTGACTGAATGAATGAGGAAATCAAATGTCGTGTGTGGCTGAAAGAGGGCAGAGACAGAAAGAAACTCAAGGTTTCTTGAATAAAACCTGGTCCCGACCAGGTTAGGTTCAGAGAGTCTGTTACTACGGTAACTGACCGAGAGGTTAAGTTACCTCTCTTTGTGAAACAGGCTAGAGTTACCCCTCTTTCTCGGGGTTGAGTTACCTCCCTTTGTGAAACGGAAAACTCAGAGTTTCCCTCATTTCAGGGTTAACCTACTCAGAGTTTTCACTAAACCTGCTACGTGAAACGGACCTCAGGGCCCTTATTAACTATGCGTACGCGCAGATATGGGTGCATGACCACATTTTCACGCAATGAGTTGAATTTACCAAGTTTTTCTTCTTCTTAATTTAGTTGTAAAATACACTAAAAACAATGATCTATCATCCAATTTGTTTCTCATCTCTTGGTTACCTTGTTAGGCTTCTTTATCCATAAAAATATTGGTTTTAATATTTTTGGTGTGGGCCCCTGGGCCTTGTTTTTGTCAGTATACCCCTCAATTTCAATTAAAAAAAAATGGGTTAGGGTTAGGGTTAGGGTTACCCAAGGTTACCCAAGGTTACCCTAACCCTACCCTAAAACAAGGCAAAATGAGAATCCCCTAAAGCTCACATGATTGGGAGAGGAGCTGGCTTTCAGTGTGTTGGCTGACAGTGAACTTGTGATTTCAGTTTTGGCTCTAATTATTGCTTTATAATCTTATTTTTATAACTGGGTCGAAACCGACCCTAACAACACAAAGGTCTTAATTTCAACTAGAGCATTTTATAATTTAGTGAAAACAATTTCTTTTGTTTTATTTTGTTGAAATAGAGGTTCCTGACAAAGTCATAAAGCCTTGATGCAATAAACAAATTTATATGGTTATTTTATGCATTTAAAACCTAAAAACGGGTCGGTGCCGACCCTAACACAAGACGAAGGTTAAGAATGTGCTTGAATAAAAGTGCAGCTTTGACCAAGCTTTTATAGACCGAATCTAACGTTAGAACTAGAAACAGAGAGACTAACTGCAAACAGACAGATTGCTTGCATCACAACATCCAACCTCAGCATCCACATACATTCTTTATTACCTTAAATTAAAAATGACTTGATTATATATTATGTTTGGTTAGAAACAGACATGTAACCTAGTTGGTATAAAAAAAAATGCAAAAGGCACCAATGACGGACAATCTAGTGTTATTAGAAGATTATGCAAGCCATGCGCTCTGCAGTGAGAACATCTTCAGAGAGTGCACGGCTGAACCTGCTGCGAATACAAAGACTTCTGAGCAGATTCCTCCTCCCAAAAGAGATCCTGTCAGATTTATCCTATTAGATTAGAATTTGGGACTGGTGTTGCAGGGGAGACATTAATTACTTTACCTTCCTGCTTCTGAAGAGTTCAGACGTGTCTCTGCTTCCTCCTGCTGCTTACTGCTTTATTCGCTTTTAAATCATTCTACTTCTTTCCACAAGTCTTGGATATAATTTCATTCTTTTATTCCTTTTCTTTTAATTGTATATTTGTAAATGGTATTAGCCCTCCTGTTTACAAAGAGAATAGGACAGAACAATGGGCCTCATGCAAGAACATTTTCGTATTTTTATTCTAAATTTCTCTCACTTTTTTCTTAAGAAGGTCTCGTACGAACACGCCACGTCAGATTCAACAAACGCTCTTAACTTCGGAAAAAGTGTGTAAACGACCTGCGTAAATGATGAATGCCACCCGTGCGTATTTAAGTGCACGTGCACGAGGATAGTAGATTTGCATACTCCACGCCCAAAATGATACCATATAAGGCTGTGCTTCCTCTCTCCTGTGCCAGGAAGTGTTGAGTGTTGAGTCATGAGAATGGCATCAAGGAGCAAAAAGAACAACTTTAGGGGCTCTGAGACGGAAGTTCTGCTTTCAGAGATCCAGAAAGGAAAATCTGTCATTTTTAGGAGTGTCAGCAGTGGAATTACGGGACCTGCCAAAGCCAAGAAATGGGAAGCAATTAGGAGTGCTGTTAATTCTGTGTCACCTGTAGTTCGTAATGTCACCGAAATAAAAAAGAAATGGTTTGATACGAAAATGGCTTAAAAACAAAAACGTCTCGCCATGGCCAGGCGCTCGATGACTGCAACTAAAGCCGTGCAATCAGTTGTTGCCTCATCATGATGGCACTTTGATGGGACGGTCTATGAGGGGGGTCTTCTGGCACCGCGCCTTCTGGTCTGCCTGGGCTGGTTCAGGTGGAGACCCTCGTTCATGAACGAGGTATCGAGATGCACCCACCTGGCCTTCAGCTCAGTGCGCTCCATGACAGCACGGGTGCTTTGATGCGTATATGTGTCTCGTGCTACAATTATGTTTCTCAGTCCAGCCACGGGATGAAAGTCCCTCTTAATCTGTACTTGTTGGACAGCGGTGTATGGGAATTTGATGTACCATGGGTGATAAACTGATGAGAGCTTTGATGACCAAGGGGAGCGCACGACTCACAGAGGACTGGGACACCCCCGATCTGTCTCCAATCTCCCTCTGAAAGGTTCCAGTGGCCAAAAATCCAAGGGTGGTGAGGACCTGGATGTGTGGTGGAATTGGGTTTGATCGGCGTGTTTCTCTCTGGAGTTGTGGCTCCAATAAGCTGCATATTTGCAGCAGCACAGTCCTTGGCAATCTAAATCACGATGTCAGCCATTCGTCTGTCTCCACATGGATATCTACACGCTCTCTTCAAGAGCCTGACACGCTAAGGCATCCAAAAGTAGCAAGACAGCCGCTGAGCTTCCCGTTACAGATTCAAATGAACCTTAAATTTGTGCATAATATAAGTCAAACAGAATAATGTCAGCATAATTATGGGGTATAATATATATTTATTTATGTTTTCTTCAAAGTAATTAAATATACAATCCATTAGTCAAGCAAACTTGATTTGAATAACAGTGGACTATTTTAGGAAACTCCTACGACAGGTCTGGATCACTCGTAAATTCTGTTCGTACCTGAAAGAAAACGTAAAATACGAAAAGATTGGTGAATGCGCAAATTCTCTTAAATCACTCGTACGGACAATTTAAGAACAAATCTGTGCGTACGAACGGTTCTTGCATGAGGCCCAATGTCTCCTCACCCTGCAGTATCAGTGAGCTGCACACAGTGTGAGCTACTCTTTGTTAGGAACACAGCTCGAGAATAGGATTGAAACGCTGCAAGACATTCGTAAGAACGAGGAATTTATTGACTCTATTATAGCTCCTGTGCAGGCTGTGGAGCCTTCATGTGCCAAAGGACAACTCAGATCTTTCTACACGGGATCACAGCTGATGTGGAATCTCACACTGCAGACCTGGCTGACACACTTCCCTGGATCTGTCCAAATGACACTGGAATATCTGGTGAAGCTTCCAAACCGGACGGTCCGACTGATATCTCCCACTGGGACAGTGTTGGTGCCAAACCCAAATCATCAACCCCAGCCAGGATCTGGTCTCATGTTGTACTCACAGTAGGACTGTGAATCTTGTCGATGTAGAAAGACTTTTTTGCATCAGTGACACTGGATGAGAATGATGACAGAAGTACTTGGAATTTAATTAGATCCGCAGGATATTTTGATTTGTGCCATTTCCTTTCTGCAGCTCTGAGGTTGGTGCGCATCGATCGGAGAGTATCATTAAGCCAAGGGTGGGACTGTGAGGATGGAGCAGGTTTGGTGGATAGAGGACACAGACTATCCAGACATGAGCTCAGTGTAGAGCAGAGGGACTCCGTGGCATCATTAACCTCAAGAGAGGAGAACGTGCCGGAGGTGGGAAGAGCGGAGGCAACAACGGAGGAGAAGCGGGTGGGCGGAAGGAAACCATAGGGGTGGAAGCAGAGGCTCTACTTATGAGACTCACTCTGAACCGAATGAAATAATGTCATTTTAATTGAATAAGCTGAGTGATGTAGCGTTATTGGGCATTTATATATGCATCAAATATAAGGATTTATAAGACGTTTTCACTGTCTCAAATAAACCTTAAAGCAAGTTAAAATATCAGCGAGGTGGTGCCCTAAATTCGAGGTTTAAGTTACAGTCCAGGGCGGACGACTGTTAAAATCTTACGATCCTGGTATGTTAATTTAATAATCAATTAATAATCAGTCTCATATCTCGCTACTTTCGTGAAGTTCTCGTTTGGTTGGACAGACATTACGTAAAGAAAGCATACGACACAATCTGTGATTATAACATATATATAGATATATGAACTGTTTATTACAATGATATGATCTTAGACATGAACCTTTAAACAAACAGGAGATGCATTGAATATGGGTGATTATATAAAACACTTAGTGAATGGAAAATAAAATATGGGGAATGGAGAGATACTGGATGTATTCAAATAGTTTAGGTTGGCTGACTATTTGACGCTAAATACTGACATTTTGGATTAATTTATCATTCTGTGAAAGCCTCGAGACATCCATCAAACCCACTTTAAGGTGAAAACGGGTCGGTCTTACTGTGCTGAAGTTCTGCTTAGTCAGCTCGGAACACGGCAGCGGCCACGCAGGGTCCGAGGGGATTTCTCTTCTGCTCTCTGGGCCTTCCTGGCTGTGGTGGCTGACTTTAGCGGACTTCTCAGTTGCTTCTTTCACTGGGAAACGGGAACGATGGTGCTGAGGGCTGTGGTTAGATGATCGAATCTTCTGAGTGTCAGAGTTGGTCCGTTGCTTCTCTGATGAAGTGAACTTAAGTTCACAGAAGATTAATAAAAGGTTGCTTGGAGTTGGCTTTCTGGGTAGGAAAACTTCATTCTGTTCTTATCTTTGTTCGGGTCTTTCTTTCTCGTCTCCGGGGTCTCACTGGGTTCTGGAGGGCTTCCTCCGGTCGTCCTCTGCATCGCTCATCCTCACGTCCTTCCACTCTCTCCTGAGATTATGGGAAAACTCCCAAACTCTGGTGAGCTCTTCTGTTCTTCTCAAGTCATCTCCAAATCTCTCTGAGCAACTGTGATCTGCGTCCTCTGCTCTGCTCTTTGTCTGCTCAAATCTCCTTCTTCTCTGTCCTCTTTCTTCTTTCTTCTGCTCTTCGTTCTTCTTGATCTTCTCAAGTCATCTCCAACTCTCTCTTCTCTTCCTTCTTCTTTCTTTTTCTTTGTTCTTCTGAGTTTTTTCTGAGTTTGGATTCGCGGGTTCCGTGGTTCGACTCTCGGAGGCGGGGCATGACGCAAGCTTACACTACTCTTTCAGCCAATGATATGCCTGAACTGTGGTGAATGTCTGCCTGGGTGTCTGTGTAAGATGATCTGTTTTTATATGGGGATTTCTGGATGAGACAAAGAAACTCTCCATTACTCTGTCTCATAGAACATTTGTTTTGGTGATTCTGAAAACACCACATCTTGTTAAGATATGCAGATTAAAGATATAACATAGACTTGCAATATAAAGACATCAAATAACACACAACATAATAGAGACGATTTTGAGTTTCAAAATTCAGATGGATATCTATGAAATCGTGACATATGAATAGTGAACCACACAATGTTAATTTTCTGTGTTAACAATGGGGATACCAAACAAATACCAAATAGATACCGAAGGGACATCGTTAGAGGTTAATAGTTGCATATATCTTGTCCATTTTACTGAGTCCTCTGGGATTTAAATGTTCAACTAATCAACACTGCAGACCACTAGGGGGCAATGTGGTTCCATCAGGCAGGTTGGGCATTTTCCACCAAGATCAGTTCTTTGTCAATATTTAAGCCAGAATCGTACAAATTGTCTCTATATGAGTCTTGTGATCAAGCTGGAAACCTGAAAGAAATTGTATACGGTTATCAAACACATTTAATATAGTTTTAAGGTTCGACTAAAAGTGAGTCTTAGTGAAGTATTCTCAGTTCGTGTGTAGCCATCTGGTCGGTTCTCTGGTGGGAAAGGGTGTTAAAGTGTCAACTTCGATTTATGGTGAAGATAAGATATTGAGGTCTCCCACTTTTCCAACAGAAAGATCCTTTGTACCTTTTAGTTTATCCCAATTTATGGTAAGCGTCTGTTGGAGTTCCCCTCCACGAAAACTTTCAAAGGGCCGAAGGTTGTCGTAAATTAGGCAGTTTCTGTCTCTTTTTCCTTTGTGGAAAGAAAATGGAGATCTGTTTTTTATCCACATACGTAAACATCCCCCACAGGAATGTTGGTTTTGTCAAAGTTTGAAAAACTCTTAATCCACACGGCACTGTGACTGCTACAGTGACATAAAAAGCAACTTTGGCTGGCTTTAACCCCTTTTTGCCATTATTCTATGGAATACAAACCTTGATAAAAAGTAACATGGGTTGTACTAAACACAACTTATGTTTGCTCCCACTGGAACTTCTTCAACTAAGAAATAATTTCCTATCTCTGGATGGTGAGGATGCATTATGTTCTGCAGTAACCTGATACTGAGCTGGTGAGTGGCTCCAGCTGCAGCCCTTTGTGCCCAGCACCATGGGGAGCCATCTTAGCTCCAACAGATGATTGTTTCAGTCTATATGTCCTTTTACTTTTGTAGTTTATACTGTCATTTTACACATTTCTTTGAGTTACTGTAGGTCTTGCCATAGATTTACTACAGGTAGACAGTGTGAGGGAACCTATCTTTTGTTGTAGGAGTGTCTTCTCCCCTGAGAGATTAACATGCCTTGTGTTCTATATGGGTATAAACCTGTGGGTAAAGACACTAATACTGGCAATGAGAAATGTTACGGCCGGTGGCCTTGTGGTGTGTGTGTGTTTCTCTTTTCTTTTTCCCCGCTTCATCATGCAGTCCCCCCGAGTCGCCAGCAGGCTCCACTGTGGGACGCTGGATGCAGCCCTTCCTATCTCCTTCCTGGGCGCCGCCCACGGACGTCGTGACTGGCTGGGCAATTGAGTACGCCACCTATCCCTGAGAAGGACCGCCATATTTAAACCCTCACTTCCTTCTGCTTGCTGCAGCTGTTCCCCTGTTTCGAACAGTTTGCCGACTTGCTGTTTGTTTGCCGCAGAGTTGAGCTTTTTAGCGTGTTGTTTGACAAAGATTTAAGCTGCGTAGCTTTTGCTAGGCTTGTTAGCCTTTGGTAGGATTCAGAGATTGTTTTCCCTTTTGACCCTTCTCTGTTTAGTTTGGCTTTCAGCTGTTATCTAGTTTTGCGTTTAAGAGCCATTTGGCCTCGCTTTAAGTTGAGTCCCAGTTTTGTCTTGTATGGAGTTTGTTTTTCATTAGTTTTGGTTATTGTTTCTCATGTGTCACACTCCTGTTTGGAGGTCATTATCTTTGTTTTCTGCCCCATTTTAAATCCAACAAAATAAACCCCTTTTCTTTATCACCATCAAAACTGTCTGGGATTATTAATGTCACGTCTCTCACCCGCTGGCCGAGCCGGGATGTAACAAGAAAATATTTAATAGACGGTGACATTGTATTAACATGGATGCATTAAAAAAACAGTTATCCATACAAATAAGATTGCAGTTGTCACTATCTTTTCATCTCTTCGTGAAATATAAAGACCCTGTGAATATCTCATCAACACGGTGTGAATGAATCGTGATGAAATAACTTTTGATTTTTTTTTTTTTTTTTAAGGCTATGACTCACAATGTTATTGCACCCATTGCTTAATATTCATATTGAAATGACAGTAGTGAATGTAATGTTTCTTATTTTCCAACTGTGGTGGAAAAAATAATAATGATTATCTGAGCACGGTTAAAGTGTAAAGCACTCAGGCAGGTTTATGGAATAGTTCTTGTACAAGAGAGAGCAAGACTTCAACACAGAGGCACCCGTGTCAGAGTGTAGCTCTGAGTTACAGTTTCAGTGTCATAATGTCACAGTGCATGTAATATTATACCCAAACACAGGAGAAGGAAAGAATATCTATGTATCAGACTATGCAAGCTAACTTCTTCTTATCTCTTGATGAGCCGGAAGGCCTCATGGAGTGCGCAAAACAGAATGAACAATGAAATACAGAAATGTTTGATTGGAAAAATCTTATGCCTCTAGTTCCTGGGAAAGAAGATCAAGTCTTACAAGTGATGCCTGGGAAAAGGAGACCAAGTTTCACAAGAAACAAAAGAAATATTCTACTGGAACATCTTGTGTATCTAGTGCCTGGGAAAGAATACTAAGTCTTACAAGTGATTTGAACGTGATGAGACGCAAGCATAAAATTTTCCATTACACCCCTATTCTGGAAAGTTAGTATGATTGTATTCACTGAACAGTCACTTGACAACTTTCTGCTTTTACAACCTTTCCACATTGCATCAGTGATCAGGGATTTTTCAAATAAAAAGAAGCTGAGAGTTGATCATGAACTTCGTAGCTACTGTTAGGAAGGATACAGGTCGTTTAGGCCATTGGCGTTTAGGCCACAGTCGTTTAGGCCCCCCTGCAGTCGTTTAGGCCGACAGAGGAGTCGTTTAGGCCAGGCTACCTGAGCAGCTGAAATCTTTATTATTGTACATTCGTTATTATAAGATATAAGTCAGCTCTACTGGTCTGTCTGGGTAGCCTACATATCTATGGTAAATTATTTAATAACCAACTTTAGTGTGAAAACGTTTTTTTTTATTTAATAAATGGTGATTTATAAATTCATAAAATTGTGGAAATAATCATCCGCATTGCCACATTCATTGGACAATAATGCTGTAATTATTTAGAAGCCTGTTAGATTCGCGCGGTTTGTGAGAATTAAAATAGTGATTTATAAGATAAGCATGCATTGTCATCGAGCTACCTGAGCAGCTGAAATCTTTATTACATCACTTATAAATCACCATTTATTAAAACGTTTCCACACTAAAGTTGGTTATTAAATAATTTACCATAGATATGTAGGCTACCCAGACAGACCAGTAGAGCTGACTTATATCTTATAATAACAAATGTACAATAATAAAGATTTCAGCTGCTCAGGTAGCCTGGCCTAAACGACTCCTATGTTGGCCTAAACGACTGCGGCCTAAACGACTCCTCTGTTGGCCTAAACGACTGCGGCCTAAACGACTCCTCTGTTGGCCTAAACGACTGCAGCCTAAACGCCAATGGCCTAAACGACCTGCTCCCGTTAGGAAGATGGTTTGAATATAAACTAACTGAAACTTCAGACAGTTGTAGATGTGTTTCACTTCAACAGACTGTTACATTGAACATTTTACAGAAAAAACATTAAGTACTTCACTTACATCATGTAGCTGCTTACTGCAGAATGGTTGGGATTAGTCATACAGAACCATCTCACAATTGTTTCTCACTTCATTTTATCCTCAGTTGACTTTATTTGCTCGTCTATTATCCAGTCCATCTGTTGGCATTTTATATTTCTACAAGCAACTGATTTTTATAATCTCAGGCAAATGAGACTTGTATTCTTGTCTGCTGAGAAAAGCAGACAGACACTTCAGTGGTTGCACTGTGTGTGCCGTCTTTTACAGAGTCTTTGGCTTTTACAGCTAATTTATGTGAGACACCATCCCTCACATAATGAAGCACATAGTAAATTGTGTTGTGCATGTGTGTGTGTAAGTTAAGGTTTGCACTTGTCTTATTGCCCTCCAAGAGATGTCAACAATGTGAATTTTGTATGGGCAGAATTACAACTTTAACAGCAACACAGACATGCATGGTGAGTGATGAGTGGGGCAAATGCAAGCTTATCCTTTGGCATCTGCATCTACGTAATTCAAGTTGAGTGATGACTAATCAGCTAATGATAAGAGCGAGAGGCAGAAAGGAAGAGTAGGAATGTATGAAAGACGGGACTACAAAGTCATCAAATGAGTGAGAGGCAGTCCAGAAGTGATGCATCAGTCTGGTTCAGTACAGACTTTACTCAACAGAAATCTTGGCCTGACCTCACTTAATTGTTTTGGAAATACTGTATAAATGCTGTCTACTGTTTTATATATTGGCAGTATTGTCACATCTCAACCTCCTTCTATGATGGTACAAAAACTTGTCATTATCAAAAAAAAATTATATATACATTTACTCACATGATTAAAACATGGTGTGAAGTCATTTTAATGTTTGAACACATAGCATGTCTGAATGATCCAGAATGGGTTTTTGTTACGCTGATATATTCTGTTTGTTACCCATTGGGAAATTAGCTGTTACTAAAACACAAATTATTTCCTTTCAATAACAAATTATGTATTTTCTTGTCTTTTATTTCCACATTCGTTATTTCATATTTATATTCATATTTTTCATTCTTTATTTTAACGCAAATGTCTATTTTTCAGTCAGTAAACGGGAAATTTCATAGCAAATACGTCTATTGGTTCAGGAGCAGTGATTAATTCTCATTGGTTTAAAATGAGCCAAGTTCTGCCTTAGAGAGCTAACACAGACGGAGAGAGACAACGGAGCAGAGCGAGTGAATGAAAAAGAGTCAAACATTTGTGTATTAAACCTGACGTAAAAAGAAGGAAGAACAGTTGAAAAATAGTTGGAGAAACCTTGATTGACATCTGTGCATTGTTTATACTTTTATTTTCTCGCTGAGTTTTGAGTATAATACACGTCCTGTCTGTACAAGGCTACATTAGCCGAATGGTTAGCGTACAGTTCTGTTTTAATATTTCTTTCATGGTAGAGCCAAATAAGAACACTTGTGTATGAATATGTGTTATTTTCGTTTTGTGGTTAAAGTAAGCAAGTGTCCAGCTAGGTTTATGGACAATGAAACTTGCGTGAATTACTCCCTTGCTGGTGTGCACGACCACAAGGTATTGTGATCAGGAATCTTTCTGCCCATGCATTATTCAAATGCTGTGAGCATTTCATGTTAAAACTACTTAGAGGTTTTCATGATTATTTTCATTTCAGTTATTTTATATTTGCCTATGGCCATTAAATAATTGGTTGTAAAATTGTTGACATTTCACATGTTATTATTGCAGTACAATAATTATTCTAAATCCATGGAATAAGTTAAGAGGTTGTATTGGAAATTGATTTTGCTAAAGTTAAAACTGTAGTCAGAAAAGTAGAATATATTTGCACATATTTATAAGCTGTGTTATGTTACACAGGCTAGGTTTTTGGATACCCCGGATTCTAGATCCTGGACTGGAATTGACTCTCTCCCTGACGAGGGGGGTGGTGAGCCACCCATGTTGAGCATCTCTGGATTTGAGGAAGCCTGAGTTATTCATCTGCCCTGCTATCAGTGTGGTAGGACTGTGGAAAGGAGCTTTTTATGCCTTTATTATATAGGACAGTGAAGAGAGACAGGAAGCAGGGGGCAGAGAGAGGGGGAATAACACACAGCAAAGGGCCGTCTGATGCGGGATTCAAACCGGGGCCAGCTGCAGCGAGGACTATACATGGGGCGTCTGCTGTACCCACTACGCCACAGACTGCCCCAAACTCTTTTATTTTTGGGGAAAACATTTTATTTTATTTTTGGTGCACCAAATTCAGAAACATTCTATTGAGTAAAAGACCGGTCTGTTATAGGGCTGCACAATATATCGAATTTTTTATCACGATAACGATATTGGCTTCCCGCGATCAAATTCGCGTGATCAATCGATATTTAAAATGCGTCATTCCGTCCATAGAACGCTCCATATTAAAGGTGTTTTCAAAGATCCTCCGCTTTAACCCTCTCTGGTGTTTTTTTAAAGCCACTCTAGCGCTCCGTAAACCACTGTCTGATCACATGCCTCCATGAGCCAATCAGAGTTGCTCCCTGCACCGCGCAGTTTAGTTTCTAGATGTAGACACTAGTTACAGAGGACAAAGTAACGTGGCGAACATACCACAACAGGTAGCAGTCGGTCTTATGAGCTATAAACAATCTTAACAGAGAAAACAAAAAATGTCTAACGTGGCAGAGGGCGAGGCCGAGGAGCTTGTCCCGAGAACCGGATCGTCATCCATTGTGTGGAAGCATTTTGGGTTCAAGGCGAGTGACACAACACAAAAAAAGGTGATATATAAAGAGTGCCGTACGGTTGTGTTGGCGCCACAAAGCAACACAACGAACCTCTTTAGCCACTTGAAAACACACCATAAAGTTCAATACGATGAATGTATGAGTACCAAGAAATGCGTTGCAAAGACTAATCATCCCACAACATCAACTCAGGCATCCATCGAAGCGAGCCTCTTTAGCGCATCACCATACCCAACCACTTCCCAAAGACACCGTGAAATGACCAATGCAGTCGCATTTCATTTCATATGTGCCCAATAAACACGGTGACAAACAAAGGATTCAAATTCTTGGTCAACACTCGAGACAAACGATACGTGATCCCCTCTCGCAATTATTTTTCCAAGGTGGCACTACCTGCAATGTACAAAAAAAAATTGTTTTGGTTAAAATCAACAAATAATCGTGATAATTAATCGTGATATCAATATTGCTCAAAATAATTGTGATAATCATTTTGGCCATTATCGTGCAGCCCTAGTCTGTTATTGTGTAATGATGTAAACCTTTGCTAATACAAAAAGATTTGCTATAACCTAACTTTGTGTCCTAGTTACTCATGGTGGTGTCCAACTCAGTTAATTACCCCTCCCTGCGAATCTAGAGTAAACTGGTCCAATGTGCACTTACCTCTAGGTGGGTTACATGTTCTTTTTGTCATCAGAGTTTAACTTAACTACTCATGATTGTGTTTTATCTGATGGAGCTCCAACTAAAGAACGTATGATTTAATGAATCAAAGGTTAAATACAGAAGCCTGATTGCAGTCATATTTAGTTTGGTTTTAATCATCTAGCAGCTTCTCTGACAGCCTTCTTCCTCCATCTTTAGTCTTTATGTAACTCACTTTCATGCTTTGAATGATGCATGAACCAAGAGAAAAACTGAGCACGCATTGAAAATCAGCCATGACCTTTGTTGATAACCTGAAAGCCAGAGCTCACTGTTTTACCGCTATGCACTCTGAACTCAGAATCCTTCTTTCAGACAATTATGAAAATTGAAACTGCCAAAATGTGGAGCTGACTGTCAGAAAGGCAGAGTAGAAACTAGAAGGTCCAATTGGTTCAGCAACATATAGATTTGCAAAGGATTTTTAACGCAATCAACATTGAAAATGAAAAGAGAATACAATGAGGTTGCAATCATTTTAGTTATACTGTTTTTTCCCCCATATTAATATTTCAGCTTTTTTTCTTTTCATTCTGTCAGGAGCTACACTTGGTCTTAATTGCCCGATATATCTCTCAGTGTCTTACATGTCAATGTCTGCTGTAATGCTACTCCTTGTTCATTTTGTTCACTCACTGACAAGACTTATGACCATTCCTGGAATGCATTCATATGAGGTCTCCCTCTCTGAGATTGAAGCAAAGGGGGACTGTTACATAGAGAATGTAGTTGTTTTTTCAAACTACTACAATTTTTTACTGGTGCTATCTTTCGTTTTAGAAAAAGCTGCTAAAAGTGTCTGAATCCAGACATTAAATCCAGTTGCCGACAGTGTGATTCAACCAGCATTAGATCAACACTACTAATCTGCTCTGTGTGCATGCCCCTCGTGTTAAAGGGCCAATCTGAACACTTACTTTTTGGTGAGCTACGGTGAAACTCGTGCCAAATCTATGGATGCTAGTGCAGCTAGCACAAGCAAGAACAACAAACAAGATGAATACATACAAGAATAAAAGTTTCCAAGGACAACTTTTACACTTTAACATTACACTACTACTATGGCAGGTCAAAGGTAATTACAGCATCCATCCATTTTTCTATACCCGCTTAATCCGTCGGTCGGGTCGCGGGGGGGCTGGAGCCTATCCCAGCGGTCATTGGGCGAGAGGCGGGGTACACCCTGCACAGGTCGCCAGTTCATCACCGCACCATTGAATCATTTAGTATAAAAAATGTTTCTTCTCTTAATCATATTGTACCTGATAGATGTTATTGTTTTAAAAGGGAGATATACACATTTCTATTGTTTTTGTATTCTTCACAGAAAAATATTTCAGCTGCTCAACCATTTGGGGCCTCATTTCCCATCTTTTTGTTTTATAATTTACCAAATGTCATTGTTTTGGTTAAGAAAAAAGAGGTATCGATTGAATTTTTTGTATTTAGCGTGTACACTGTAATGTTTTTTTTTTTTTTTTTGCTGCGTTTTTTGTTCCTTCCTCATTCCCTGCCCTGCCTGTGATGGGGTCTGGCCTCCACTTGTTCTGGTATGTTGTACCTCTTTTTCTTAATAATGGAAGGTTTTTTTTGTTAGTTTATTTTAAATAGAAAAATGTTAAATGTTATCATTTGATATTGCATTAACCTAATTTTAGAGGCCTGATAAGGACCTCATTATTTATTTTCATGATATACTGATTTTTAAAACCTTAGCATTGAGAGAAGATGTACTTTCTTTTTCACACTGTAGTCTAAAGGCTCTAGCATGGTTGCCGCATCCGCTAGCGCAAGTGGTGTTGATGACGTCACAATTTCGTGATTTCATGCCGGCCATATACGGTGGCGCAAGTCGTTGCGCCAGTAGTTACAATTTTCTCCGTCACAGAGGTGTCGCTGCTATGTGAAGGTTACCGCTACTCTACAACCACGAAAGTGGAGAAGAAAACAATGCCACTGTCAAGAGAAGAAACACTGCCATCAATCAGAGACTCAGAGAGTCTCTGCCCTCTTTTTTGCCTTCACGTATCTGTCTTATTTTCTTGGGTAGAGCTGCTTTGAGTGTTCTTCTCGTCATACCAGCCAACTGAACAGACATTAGTGTATGAATGAATTTGATCATCGTATTCCCCTGGTGCTTAGCAGTAATGACTTTTTTTTCCATGCTAAAAAATGTCTAAGTTAAAAAGTTAATCTTTTATTTCCCACAGCCATTAAAAGTACAGTGTTTGACCATGCAACCTCAAAACACAGAGAAAGATGTAATTTATACTTTCTTTAAACTGTCAATAATGTCAACAATCAGAGCTAAATCATCAGCATTTATGTTTGATCCCCTACCATGGGGTCTCTCTGGATACGCTGGCTTACTCCCACCGTTCAGAAACATGCATGTTAGGTTAATTGTGACTAAACTATCCCAAGAAGTGAGTGTGAGTTTTCATGGTTATGTGTCTGGGGACTGTATGACCCATCAAAACCCAATTTAGTACAACTATTATGAATGTTATCAATGAAAAATGTCTTAAAAGTGAAACAGATTAAATTAAATTGTTTGTATTCCTGTGATGTTGCAGCACCGTTAATTCAATTCAGTTTTATTTATATAGCACCAAATCACAACAAATGCCATCTCAAGGCACTTCAAAGATAGAATCCAATTCAAGCCAAGTATAATCTAATCCATTGTTATACAACCATAATCCAATCATATCAAATTTATTGAATTCAGATTGATCCAGTTCATACCAGACTCGGTTTTGAACACTAATTTGGAATATAATGAATTGGATTCTATCTTTAAAGTACCTAGGGATGACATGTTGTAATTTATTGCTATATAAATAAAACTGAATTGAATTCAATAGTGGGAGGGATTCTATGAATCTCTCTGATACTAAACAATTTTATTGGTGAAGAAACACATGAAGTAATCACTGCTGAGAGTTAAAGGAATACCTGGCTCCACAGAGCTCGGACTCTTTGTCAGCCTGGCTACAGTGCTGAAGAGAAACCTGAGATTGTTCTTATTCTCTTCTATCAGTCATGAATTGTAAGCTATCTTTCAAGACTAATTGAGATTCTTCTAAGTTAGTTCTAATGTATTAGTTCTAATTTTCTTTCCAACTCTCTTGTTGTCTGCTTTAAGGTACGCAGCTGTAAATTATACCAAGAGGCAATTAACTTCTTTTTCAGAGGGGCAACATTGTCCAGCGTTGTACACAATTAAATTGTGGTGCTGTCAACAGGTGCAGGATTACAGTTTAGGTAGCCATCGTCTGTCATATTTCAACCTGGAGAGACTCACACGGAGAGATAGGGAGACAATTGTAAAGTTTTATTAACAAGATTTCTTTGGCGCCCGGGCCCCGGCTGCGGACATGCAAGCTGAACCGCTGTGAGCTTGAAAGTCCGGCATAGGGAGATAGATGCTGGATATCATCCCCCCGGGACCCGAACCTGGTGGCGGAGTCGTACGAAGGAAGGAGATGCTGAGGACCTGGAGACACCGGGTGGAGATGGGGAGGTGGTGGGATGCAGCTGCTGGTGAACGGGTAGAACCCAGGAAGGACAGCCTTATATCTGGACCTGGACGGTTGATGAGCGATTGGAGACAGCTGGTGAGTCTGCCATGTTGAATTTGCGGCTAGCCTTCATTTCAACCTGGAGAGACTCACACTGAGAGAGAGGGAGACAATTGTAAAGTTTTATTAACAAGATTTCTTTGGCGCTCGGGCCCCGGCTGCAGACATGCAAGCTGAACCGCTGTGAGCTTGAAAGTCCGGCATAGGGAGATAGATGCTGGATATCATCCCCCCAAAAAGGTAGCCGGGGCCGAGCTGACGAGGGTCTGGCTGGAAGGTGAGACAGGAGCCTGTGAGAAGGTTTGCCCCCCCCCCCCCCCAAAAAGGAACCCTCACGACAGGCTTCTGTTCTGAAGTATCCATTTCAGGAGCGAAATGGAAGAGGGGGAGAGAAGGGGAGTGTGAGCCCGCTTGGGCTGCGGAGGGATAGCCAGCTTGGCTGCGTGCAATTGGGCCTATCTGTGCCAGGGAGGGATAGCCAGCTTGGCTGCGTGCAATTGGGCCTATCTGTGCCGGGGAGGGATAGCCAGCTTGGCTGCAGGGAAATTGGGCCTGCTTGGGCCACCAGAGGAGAAAGAGAAAGGGAGAGTGAGCCCGCTCGGGCTGCCAGAGGAGATCGTGCTGCCGAAGAGGGAGAGAGAATCAACAGATAGAACTGAGGGACTCCACCACCAGTAAATGATGCGAGAGCTTACCTGGGAACTGAGCGAGCGCTGAGCAGCGAGCATGGGTTGGAGGCCTGGGCGGATGTAGGAGTAGCTAGCCGGGGACCAGCGACCGAGCTGTCGGAGGGATGCCTCGGGAACACCCTGGGCGGCTGCGGAGGTAGCTGTGAGTTTTTTTTTATTATTATTTTTTATTTTTTATATATACGTAAATTATATATACATAAAGAGGTACGACGGGGGCCGCCTACATGGCTGTGGAAACGACGGCAGGCCTTTGCTCTTAGACTGTTGCGGAGGAGGACAAAGTGATCGGAGGGGGAAAAAAAAAGACCAGTGAGGGGGGATTTTGACAAGATCTCTCAGGGTGGGTCTGGAGCAACGAGGCTGGCTCGGAAACTACGACGGGGTGGACAGATGGCGGGGATCAACGTTTGGACCCGTGAAGGGCCTTGGGGGGGCTGGCCGGCGAGGGCAAATGAACTTTGGGTGCGCGTCCTTGCATATGCTGCACACGTGAAGAAACGAGCAGTTAGGGAAGGAACAAACGCCGTGGTTAAAATTATTGCAGATGGGCATGTCGTTGAATACTTCCACCGTCCGGCCATAGCGATCTGTGGGCGGGCTATTACCTGTACGGTGAGCCGGTTGAGGGGGCGGAGGGGGCCGGCTGAACAGAATGGAGGGACAGAGTGCGCTGCTATGGCCGACGGCCGAGCAAGAGAAGCACGGGGATGCGTCAACATGACCAGGAGCTCGGTGTCCAGGACGGACCAGTCCAGGCGAACACCCGAGTGCACCAGGACTGAGGCGGCCTTAGAGGAGAACACCTTGTGATATAGGTAAAATAAAGACCGGCCGTATTTTAAGTTGAGATCGGCAGTCAGAGCGAGGTAAGAGTCCAGCTCGACTCGGCGCTCGGGGTAAACGGAGCAGATGACATCCCTGTAGACCCCGAATGCAGCGACGAACTCGCCGATGGAAAGATCCCTGGATAGGCGGGGATCGGCCGAGCGAAACACGGCCGTAAAATCGGCAGAGGAAGCGACCTGCCGGTCGACCACGGAAGAGGGGAGCAGCAGAGAGACCAGGTTAATGTACTGCCCCTGCAGGATCTTAGAGCGAAGCCGAGGCGAGACATGGGCGTGAGCGGGCACATACGGCTTGCCTAGGCGAGAGAAGCAAGCGTGAGACCGGGAAAACTTATTAAAACAATGAGACACCATGGTACCATATCTTACCCTGCGACGGGCCGGGACGGGCGTCAGCGAGGGAAAACGTTCCCTGGAAAGGCTGATAAGCCGGCTGGATCGGCTGAACCGCAGGAGTCGCAGCGGCTGTGGGGATAGCTGATGCGGCGGGCTGGAGGTGTGTGGAGAGTGTGGCGATGGATCGATGCAGCACGTCCATTGAGGAGATGAGAGTTGCCGTGAGCTGCTGGGCGTCCAGGGGAGGCAGAGCCGAAGACAGATCGGGAAGCGAGGAGGGAGGGGGGGCAGAAGTCGAAGCCAGCGGGGATCCGACCGGGGCTGAGTAATCCGGGCGGCTCGCGGCTGAGGTGGGCCCCGAAGCTGGCGCGGAGGAGCGAGGACGCCCCCGGCGCCGCTTAGCCGGAGGCGGGGATTGTTTCTTGGACCTCTTACCGGCTGTGGGTGGGGAAGGAGGCAATGAATCACCGGTTTGGAGAAGCTCTGTCAGGGAAGTGAGCTGATCGGAGCCGAGGCCATCGGCCGGGTGGATGCCCCTGGATCGGAGAGCAGATGCTAAAGAGCCGGCAGCAGAGGTATGCCGGGCGCTCCGACGGGAGGGAGCGGGGGAAGGGGGCCTCTGAGAGGCGTCAGAATCTGAGTCGAACATAATCCTGCGGAGTTTGACCAACGAGCGAGAGCTTTCGCATGCAGCTGCTGGTGAACGGGTAGAACCCAGGAAGGAGCACCTTATATCTGGACCTGGACGGTTGATGAGCGATTGGAGACAGCTGGTGAGTCTGCCATGTTGAATTTGCGGCTAGCCTTCATTTGTACATGGAAAATGATCATTTGATTGATTCTTTGTTCAAAAATGGTCAAATAAGACAGGGTTGAGAGGAAATACTATTGATTCTTTAGTCTCAATACCATTAGTCAACATAAGATCAAGGGTAAAATAAAGAGTCTGACAAGCAATTAAAGTTGATATTCAGGCTGTCATTTTCAACCTACATGTAAAAGTCACCCACTACAATGACTTAATCTGTACTCAGCACTAACTGTGTCACGTAGGTGGTGATGCGTGGTGTGAAAACAGGACACGGATGCAGATATCCAAAGTAAAACTTGATTTATTTCCAAAACAGTCAATCTGAGCCAGATTACATCAACTAAAACTATGAAAAACTTGACAAAACAAAACCTGACTAGCTGTGAAAACAGAAGGACAAACCTTGACTTGACTTGACTTGACATAATATGATATGATATGATATGATAACTACGACATTCATAATGGACGGTGACGGGTAGGATCTGGCAATGGTGCATGTGAAACCTGGAAACTAAATACTGAGGGGGTGATTGGTGAGTGAGTGCATCTGAGCGAAAAACACAGGTGACATGAGGAAAGCTGATGGCTGGGGAACATGGAAAAACTAAAGACTAGACCTTGACTTGGAAACTAACAAAACTAAGACATGAGAGAGAACTAAAACATGGCAAGGCTGAAAACTAAACCGGAACTACAAACAAGACAAAAATTCAGAGACGTGACAACTGTGATTAAAAACTGAGAATTCAGACAGAAACTCAGAATAAAGGCCAGGTGGACGATACACAACAACAAACACAAGAGGTTTCTGTGATTTCCACTTTGGGAAAAACTGAGAATCAGAGATTCAAAAGAGCTCAAACTAATCTTGGGTCTGGGACTGATTAGTAACCCTGATCTGACTATAGCTGCCACTCCTCCTCCTCTGCCTGTGGTTCGAGGAACGTGAACATTTAAACAGTCAGAGGGAGTTGATTCATTAATGCTAACATGATCCTCCTGCTGCAGCCAGGTTTCTGTAAGACAAAATATATCAATATGATGATCACACATCAACTCATTCACTAACAGAGACTTGCAAAGGAGAGATCTGATATTCAGCAAACCACATTTAATAGTTTGATGTTTTTATTCAGTTAAAGTTTTTTTAACTGCACAGGCTGGGAGACCAGTTAGGAGAGTTGCAGTAGTCGAGGCAGAAGATGACCATAGCCTGCACCAGGAGCTGGGTCGCGTGTTGGGTTACGTACGGCCTGATCTTTCTTATGTTTAGCAATGTGAAGCGGCATGATCAAGCAAAGGAGGCAACATGATCTTTAAAGGTCAGCTGGTCATCAATCATAACACCCAAGTTTCTAGCTACCTTTGATGGAACAAGAGATAGGGATTCAGTTTTGATGCAGATGCTGTGGTGTATGGTTGGTTTGGCTGGGTAGACAAGCAGTTCAGTTTTAGAGAGGTTGAGTTGGAGGTGATGGGCTTTCATCCATTTCGATATGTCAGAGAGACAGTCTGAGATTCGTGCTGAGACCGTGTGGTCGTCAGGTGGGAATGGCAGATAGAGCTGGGTATCGTCAGCATAACATTGGTATGAGAAGCCATGTGATTGGATGATCTGGCCCAGTGAGGTGGTGTATATGGCAAAGATAAGAGGTCCCAGTACTGAACCTTGGGGGACCCCTGTGGCAAGGTGGTGCGCTGCAGAAGTGTGACCAAGCCAGGATACTTTGAATGACCGACCAGTGAGGTATGATTCAAACCAGGAGTGTGCTCTCCCTGTGATGCCAATGCGAAAGAGTATGGACAAAAGGATACAATGGTTCACTGTGTCAAATGCAGCCGATAAGTCGAGCAGGATAAGTACTGATGATTTAGCTGTCGCTCTGGCTCCTTTAAGGTTTCTGTCACAGCCAAGAGAGCCGTTTCAGGGGGCGCTGCTGAGCCTTAATGGACTAGGACGTGAATTTGAAGGCTCCTGCTGATTTCGATTAAAACTGTAATTCATCTGCGCTTTTTGGTCACATATTTAGCCCTGTCTTACTCCGCAGTACTTTCTGTTTTGTAATATAACGTTGGACTGCGTAAAATGTCTGGAAAGAACGCTAGAAACCGCAATACCATCCAGTCGCTACTGCGGGCTGGGTCACAAACCGCGACCCCATCCTCGAGTGAGCCGCCTGCTCCTGCAGAGGTCACCTCGACGCATGCTAACCTTGACATCGCTGCCCTCAGGCTTGAGTTACTGGACTCGCTGAAGAAAGATATTGCAACTCCAGGAAACTCTTGGGGATGCTCTGTCTACTATCAAGCTCGACCTGCAAGCGGTGAAGACTCAGCTGGCGAATGATAAAGCTGCTTCCGATGCTACCATGTCCAAGCTACAAGGTACGGTCGGAGAGATGGAACACGCACTCACCGAGTGCTCCGATGATATCACCGAGATGAAAACTACTATCGAGTGCCTCACAGCTGGCGTAGCCAAGCTGGAAAATAAATGTGAAGATTTGGAGTCCAGATCTTGGCGTAACAACGTCAGGATACTGGGAGTACCGGAGGGCCCCGACACCTGTACCACTGTTGCTGTAGCCACCTTGCTGAAGGAAGCGTTCGGGCTGGTGAAGGAGCCGCTTCTGGACCGGTCCCACCGGACCCTCCAACCCAAACCCAAACCCGGTGATCGTCCGCGAGCCATTGTGTGCAGATTTCATTACCACGGTGATTGTGTTGACATTTTGCGCCGCGCTAGAGAGCTCCGACAGATTAAAGTCAGAGACTTGACCGTCTCTGTCTTTCCTGACCACACTGCCAAGATAGCCCGGGCTCGAGCTGCATTCAACGAGGTCAGACGCCAACTTCGTGGCATTGACGGTGCTCAGTATGGTCTGTTTCATCCAGCGCGACTTCGCATCACATACAACGGTGTTGTGAAGGACTTCGTTTCAGCGGAGAAAGCCAGCGGCTACGTTAAAACCTTGATCTCTGAGTGAGCTCCATTAGCTTTTCAGATCTGTGTTTTTTTTTAATCGCTCAGTTTGTGGACTTGCTAGCCTTAATTCTCTACCTGTGCAGTATTAGGTGGTTTCCTGGATGGTTGCACTAACTAGGTTAGTGTCACTACTGTTTGTTTATGGCAGGCTTTTTTCTTTTCTTTTCTCCTCCTCAATCTTACTGGTTGATGTTATATAACGAGGATAAACAATATTTTGTACTTTTATATTTCAGATTTGCAGCTCCTCATTTTGTGCTTTCTGCATTTATTTGCATGGGATTGAAGGCCTGCTAATTCATATTTTCGTTGCTTTTTGTTTAATCCATCTGATCTACCGTATGTGCACATTTGGTTTGTGTTATTAAGGCGGTCATCTTTGTTGGTTTTGTTGATATTCACTCTTATGGCCCTGTCACACTGTTGCGTATGAGAGAAGCGTATGAGTTGCGTATGAAAATTAATAATATCATTTTCATACGCACAAAAAGTCCTTGAAAATAAAGAATGACTAGCGTATGAGTAGCATATGAACTGCTTATGCCCAGCGTACGTTTCAACGCGCCTATATCAGCAGCCTTTCCACATTGCTCCATTATTGCAGTAGACGACGCGCTATCAACATCTCTTGAGACATTCATCTCGATCATGCCTCCCAAGAAGCAATCGTCGTTGGGCCCTGGGCCGAGGAAAAGGCAAAAAAACACAAGAATCATTCTCACCCAAACCTGCTGAAATGCCTGATGCACCTGCGGCTGATGAGTTACATGCTTCTGAGCGATCAAGATCCCCAACTCCTCCTCCTGACCGCTCCCGTGAATCGTCGGTTGCCTGCCGCCTCCATCTCCGCCCGTCTTGCGGAGATGGAGGCGGCAGACGGGCGGAGGCTATAAATACGCTAGCTGTACGGTACACCTTCATGGCAACAAATGGCAATTTATGTCCAGCGTTCTCGAACAATCAGTAACGTACCTATATCGTACCTCTAGCGTATTCAGCGTATGCCTAGCGTATGCTTAGCGTATTAACCATACGCACAAAAGTTTTGAGCATGTTCAAAAATTTATTTCTGCCTCAGCGTATGCCAACGTATGCCAGCGTATGCCAGCGTGCTTGAAACGTATACAACCTATGCCTAACGTTCCCCTGGCGTATGTCAGCGTATACCAGCGTATGAGTGATAATTTTCATACGCAACTCATATGCTTCTCTCATACGCAACAGTGTGACAGGGCCTTTAGGTGAAACAATGTGCAGTAATGTGAGCTTTTTCAATTTTGTTCATTATTGCGCATGTACTGTTATATAATGTCGAAATCGGCAGGAGGGTTATTTTTTCTCTCTCTGCTTTTCTTTCTTTGATCAGCATAGTCTCTGAGTTGGTCTACACTGTTGTGGACAACTTTGGGTTATTGTGGGAAACACTGCTGTCTCCTCTGTTCTATGGTTATATGGGGACTTTGGGTGTATTTGTGTTTAGGGGTATGTTGTGGGGAGGGTGTCCCATCTCGGCTCTCTATGACCATTTACATTTTTTTTAATTTTTTTTTTATTTAAATGGTTGTTGGCAATATAGATTCCAGCATTGCTGGGTCAGGCACGCCTCTCAGATTTATCAGTTGGAGTATTAGAGGTATGGGTAATCCTGTTAAGAGGTCTAAGGTTTTTGCACACCTGAAACGTTTAAACTGATTTAGTATTTTTACAGGAGACTCACCTTCGTGTTAAAGATCACCGTAGGTTACATTGCCCTTGGGTGAGTCAAGTCTTCCACTCAAATTTTAATTCAAAAGCTAGAGGAGTTGCCATTTTAATTAACAAAAAAGTTCAGTTCTCATCCACTGATGTTTTCGCTGATAGGGATGGCAGATACATCATGGTTGCTGGTACTCTAATGCAAAGAAAGGTTTTGTTGATTAATGTATATGCCCCGAACTTTGATGATGTTGAATTTGCTAACAGATTGTTGAGTAACATTCCTTTTTTGAATACACACCTGCTGATTTTCGGAGGGGATCTAAATTGTGTTTTTGACCCAATCTTGGATCGGTCTAGTCCTCGCAATCTGACTCAATCTGCGATGTGTAAAACATTCTCTGATTTTATGAAACACAATGGTCTTGTTGATCCGTGGAGGTCTCGTAACCCATCTACTAAAAAGTTCTCTTTCTTCTCCCAGGTCCACCATTCATATTCTAGAATTGAGCACTTTTTTATTGACAGTACGCTTAATTCATGTGTAAATTCTTCAGACTATTTAGGTATTGTAATATCAGACCATTCACCTTTATTATTTATTATTATTATTATTATTTATTATTATTTCTTCCTGTAAACGTAACCCACCACTTTGGAGATTTAACTCTCTTCTTTTGGCAGACAAAGACTTTTGCGAATTCATTTCAAATTCTATTGATGAGTTCTTGTCTTTCAATCAAAATGACTCCTCCTCATATTCATTGCTATGGGAGACACTCAAATGTTATCTGAGAGGTCAAATTATATCTTACTCTGCTCTTTCTAATAAAAGGATTAATGCTAGGCTTAACGTACTTACATCTGCAATTAGTAATCTGGATCAAAGATACGCACTGAACCCTTCTCCTGAACTACTTAAGCAACGTGTGGATTTGCAAGCAGAATTTGATCTAATTTCAACTAAAGAGGCGGAGCGCTTGTTATTACATAGTCGTGGCACATACTATGAACATGGCGACAAGGCAAGTCGTTTACTGGCACATCAGTTAAGACGACAGGCCACTTCCCGTTTGATACCTACTATTAAAAACACTTCTGATACTGTTACTGCAGATCCCTTGGAAATTAATGCTGCCTTTGAGGCATTTTACTCTTCATTATATAAATCTGAATTTCCTACAGACAACAGCGAGATGGATGAATTTCTTCAGAACCTTTCGAATCCTGTTGTTGATGCCGATACTGCCGGGCAGCTGGACTCCCCTCTCTCCCTTGAAGAGGTATCAAGTGCAATTAAAGCTATGCAATCTAACAAAGCCCCAGGCCCTGATGGATTTCCGATTGAATTTTTCAAAACATTTATTGGTAAATTGGCACCGTTACTTTTATCTGTATTCAACGAATCCTTGGAAAGTGGTTCTTTACCACCAACCCTGACACAAGCCACTATTGCTCTCCTTCTCAAAAAGGACAAAGATCCAACCTCCTGTGGTTCCTACAGGCCATTATCTCTGCTTAATGCAGATGTGAAGGTGTTGGCCAAAATAATTGCATCTCGTTTAGAGAATGTGCTTCCTCTTATTATATCTGAACAGCAAAATGGTTTTATAAAGGGACGTCAATTGTTTTTTAATACCCGTACACTTTTCAATATAATTTATTCAAAACATTCGGCTGAACTTCCTGAACTTGTTATTTCTTTGGATGCTGAAAAGGCATTCGATAGGGTAGAGTGGGAGTACTTGTTTGCGGTTTTGAGGAAATTTGGATTTGGTGATAAATTTATTTCTTGGATTCGCCTCCTTTATTCATCCCCTGTGGTCAGTGTTCATACTAATGATGTGTATTCTGATTATTTCGCCCTTAAACGTGGATGTCGCCAAGGTTGTCCTTTATCACCTTTGCTCTTTGCCATCGCTATCGAGCCTCTGTCTATTACGTTGAGATCTTCCCCCCTATTCAAAGTAATCATCCGGAATGGAACTTAATATAAATTATCGCTGTATGCGGATGATTTGTTATTGTACATAACTGATCCTGCAATTTCTATCCCTGCTGTTTTGAGTATTCTGGAGAACTTCAGCACCTTTTTAGGTTATAAATTAAATTTGGGGAAAAGCGAGTGCTTCCCCATTAATACTGCATTATGTCAGATTCAGTTAGATTTACCTTTTCGGTTTAGTCCATCTGGGTTTAAATACCTAGGTATTAATGTGACTCGTTCTTTATCTGGCCTTGCATCTGCTAATTTCACTCCCCTCATCTCGAACATTACATCTGATATTCAAAGATGGGGTAACCTCCCTCTCTCATTCATCGGCAAGATCAATGTGGTTAAAATGAATATTTTACCAAAATTTCGATTTTTATTCCAGTCAATTCCTCTTTTTCTGTCAAAACATTTTTTTGACTCACTGGATAAGATAATTTGTTCTTTTATTTGGGGTGGGAAATCACCTAGGGTTCGTAAGACTTTACTGCAGAGATGCAGACTTAGTGGAGGACTTGCATTACCTAATTTTCGAACTTACTATTGGGCAGCTCACATCCATAAACTCTGCTTCTGGTTAAATTCTCCGGGATCCTCTTGGTGTAAATTGGAACTATCATCCTGCAGGGGATCTTCCTTACCTGCTCTACTTTATTCATCTTTACCTACAAAACCCTCTCTATATAGTGATAATCAAGTAGTTCTCAATACACTCAAAATCTGGTATCAATTTAGACGGTACTTTAAATTTGTGGCTGAATCTTCCTTGGGTCCTTTGATTAACAATCATTTATTTCCACCATCACTTTCAGACTCAACATTTTCAGTGTGGTATGCCAAGGGTATTTCACAATTCAGATGTTTTTACGTAGATGGTGTCTTTGATAGTTTTGCCAATTTATCATCTCGCTATGACCTCCCTGTTTCTCATCTGTTTCGCTATTTTCAAACTCGCAATTTTGTGGCTAAGTGTTTCCCTAATTTCCCCTCTTTACCTCCAGAACATCGGTGGGAAACCATGCTTTCATTTGCTCCCCATCGCAGAGGTATTATTTCAAAGCTGTATGACACTATCTTAGCTTTTAGCAACCACTCCAATGAGAAATTTAAGTGTGCATGGGAAAGGGAACTTGGAATACAAATAAATGAGGAGTCCTGGGAACAGGCCATAGAGAGGATATGATCTACCACCTCCTGTGCTCGTCTTAGACTAATTCAATTTAAGGTCGTATACAGGGCACATTTCTCAAAGTATAGATTATCTGTACTGTATCCAGAAGTTGAGGACAAATGTGACAAATGCCATGGCTCTCCTTGTCACCTCAGCCACATGTTTTTTCTGTGTCCTGATCTGAAAGGTTTTTGGGCGGGGTATTTTACTATTATGTCCTCTGTTCTTGGGGTTAATCTCCAACCTTGCCCTATGATTGCTATATTTGGGATTCCTGACCCCTCACTTATACTCAATCCCACGCAAAAGGACATTATAGCTTTCACATCCCTACTAGCAAGACGTTCCTTACTGTTACATTGGAAGTCTGCTAAGTATCCTTCTATCTCCCAGTGGCTCAAGGATGTCATGTTTTTTTTGAAACTTGAGAAAATTAAATACACATTGAGGGGGTGTACAGTCAAATTTTTTCACAAATGGCAACCCTTTATTTCTTATTTCACTAATTTAGAGGTACTACCCGACTGATTGTGTGCCTGTCACTGTCGTACCTTTTATATTGTATATATAACCAGTAATAGGTGTGTTGGTTGTGATGAGCTGAGTGGGGCCGTGGGTGGGGGGGCTGTTCATTGTGTTTGGAAAAAAAAATTGTATTTCTGTGACTGGAGATATTGTATTGTTTTCTTTTTCCAATAAAAATATTAAAAAAAAAAAAAAAAAGAGAGCCGTTTCAGTGGAGGGTCCACTTTTAAAACCAGATTGGTTTGGATCAAGGAGGTTGTGTTGTGAGAGGTAATCAGTGACCTGCTTAGAGACCGCCCTTTCAATGGTTTTAGACAGAAACGGGAGGAGAGAGACCGGCCGATAGTTCTCCACTTGAGTTGGAGGGAAGGTTTCTTGAGCAGCGGTGTAACCCGAGCTTGTTTGAATGTGGTAGGAAATGTGCCCGATGTCAGTGAAGCATTAATCACATGTGTGACCGCTGTAGTTACAGTAGGAGGATGGAGCGGGTTTGGTGGATAGAGGACACAGACTATCCAGACATGAGTTCAGTGTAGAGCAGAGGGACTCCATGGCATCATTAACCTCAAGAGAAAAATGTGCTGGAGGTCGGAAGAGCAGAGGCAACAACGGAGGAGAAGCGGGTGGGCGGAAGGAAACCATAGGGGTGGAAGCAGAGGCTCTTCTCGGGAGACTCACTCTGAATTGAATGAAATAGTGGTCAAAAAGTACAGAGGTGTGACAGACAGGGCCTCTGTGGCACAGGTTCCTGTGAAAATGAGATCTAGCTCAAACGAGTGCATTAGTGACAGAAAATCTGAAGAGTTAGAACTGTCAAGGTGGATATTCATGTCACCAAGGACCATTATGGGACAGTCATGCTCAGGGATGGAAGAGAGCAAGGTATCTAGTTCATCTCAAAAGTCACCGAGTTGTCCTGGTGGGCGATATATGACAATCATGTAGATTTTGACCGGTGCAGTTACCAAAATGGCATGGTATTCAAAGGTGGTGTATTTAGCTTTGGGTAGCAGTTGGCTATATTTCCATTAGTTGGAAATTAGCAGGCCCATTCCACCTCTCCAAAATGTACGAGAGGTGTGAGAGAATGTGCGGTTGGTCCAAAGTGCAGCCGGGGTGGCATTGTTTTCGGGCTTAATCCAGGTCTCAGTGAGAGCCAGGATGTCAAGTGACAGGTGGTTGGCAGAAGCCGTAATGAAGTCTGCTTTGTTCACTGACGATTGGCAATTCCACAACCCCACAGACAAGGTAGTGTCACAGAGTAAAGTGTGTTTTTTAGAGCGGAGGTTGCGGTGCCGTTTGGTTGTGTGAAACCTACTCTGCGAGCCGGAGACAGGAATGGGATTGAGGCACATTTTAAAAGCAGATGGATAAGGCAAGTAGGGCAAGTTTGCCTTGTTCAGTGGGCTTGCTCGGTGGACACACGCAGGTAGACATGCATGTCTTTACCCAAGAATGTCTTCACGCGAGAATGGCTGACGCTTCAGGCTTAACCCCTTATTTTATGCTGGACACGGCCGTTCACGTGTTAGCTAATTGAACTTGGCTGAGACCGCCCACCGAGAGTTAACCAAAAAGTGGTTTCAGAGAGGGGAGTGACGGTTCACAGCTCCGATTACTCTGATTGATTTCTGATGGCCCAACCGAGGCTACTAGACAACAGGTTTTATCCACGGATGGGTTTCGGTCACTTGCTGAACAGCACATATTGGTTTTAGCAAAGAAGCTTAGAAAAACTTACACTAGCAGACACACAAGGCTCTATCCGTGCAGATCGTAGACTGGACTGGAAATGCAACTTTGAGGCTATCTACAAAAGAGGACATAGCTGACTGAAATTCTTGAGGAAGTTAAGATCGTTCATTGTCTGCACCAATATGTTGCAAATCTTCCAAAAGTCTGTGTCTGTGGCGGAGACTGTAATCTGCTTTGCAGCCATCTGTTTGGGCAGCATCAGAGAAAGAGACCCAAAGAGACTGAACCAACTGATAAAGAAGTCTGGCTATGTGTCGGAGACTGGTTTGGAGTCCCTGGAGCTGATTGTTAAAAGAACAAGAACACTGCACAAGTTGGTGAACATAAAGAACCAAACTGACCATCTTCTTCATAACATCGTGTTGAAATGTAATCAGTTTGTGACTTCTTTAGCTCTGCTGCAATAAAGAAAGATACAGTAGGTCCTTACTGTCAGCTGCAATCGCTGTTTATAATGAAGCTTATAATGACTGCTTACAATAAAATGTGTAAAAAATAACAAAAAAAAAAGACTGCAATCGTATAATTCCCCTTTGCAATAAAGTATTTTTTTCAATTCTCAATTCCTTTCATAAGATAAGAATAAGTTGATATAAGATAAGATTCTATCATGTCATTCCATATTCTTCACAGGAATTGGCACCAATCTCCAATTTAGCAGCATTATCACATGATAAATTAGCAGCATCAACAACAAAGACAGATTGAGTTAATCCTATGTTGTAGGACCCCTACCACAGCTTCATGAACAGCGCTTAAAGGGGAACTGCGGTATTTTCAACATTAAGCCTCATTTATGAGTCGTCTGCAATGTTTTAGAACCCCCCTCACCTTTTTTTGTTAATTTTACTGCTGTCTCCGGTATTTGCCTAATTTTGATTCTTCTCAACCTGCTTCAGAATGGCAAGCATGGTGCATGTCCTACAAGGTCCGTAAAATAGTTTTATACTGTTTTTGTTATTATATGAGGAGGGGCTGGAGACTGAACCACCAAGCTTCTGACTGATTTCTAACCATTGGAAAAATATGATGAGATTTAAGTTTTGCCTCCCTTCACAGTGTTATTCAGCCACTAACTACGTCTCTGGTTGATTTGTATAATGGTCATAACTTCCAGACATACATTGGTTGTTTGATACTAGCCATGGCTAGATTCTTTAAATAGTTTTATACTGTTTTTGTTATTATATGAGGAGGGGCTGGAGACTGAACCACCAAGCTTCTGACTGATTTTTAACCACTTCGGAGCCATGCCTGCCCCAATAAAAGAGCTACATTATATTGTAAAATCTACCTATAATCCACAAAACACACAAAAAGAAAAACCTGCTAAATATTCATATTCCTCTACTCAAACTACCCACTGTGTTAAATTCTTACTCACCTCATTATTTTGTATGTCTCTCCATATTTTCCTGGGCCGTCTTTGTTTTAATCTCCTTCAGCACCTCACTTCCATCTCTGTCAGTGTTATGTATAATAATACTCAACTCTGTTTCAACATTGAAATGTGCTTAAAGGATAACTGCGGTATTTTCAACATTAAGCCTCTTTTCTGAGTCGTCTGCAATGTTTTAGAACCCCCCTCACCGCTTTTTTGATGTTTACTGCTGTCTCCGGTATTTGCCTAATTTTGATTCTTCTCAACCTGCTTCAGAATGGCAAGTCATGCGCATGTCCAATAAGGTCCGTAAAAGCACAATAAACATCAAAATCATCAACTCACCGGAGTGGTTACTGGTGTGCACTGGTAATCCATATCAAATTTCGTTGCGAAAAGTTGCTTCTGTCGTGTTTTATTTGACATTTTGTAAATCCCATTGAGTTGTATTGAAGACTGGATGTTCGTTGATATTACTCTGCCACCGAACCGAAAGAGGAGATGTTTGTAGTTCTCTCGCACCGGAAATGCAAACCAGGATAATACACCTAGCAGCATATCAGGCGGGAGGGTGGTAGAAAAGTGAAATGAGATTGCTGTGTACCCCGCCTCTCGCCCATTGACCGCTGGGATAGGCTCCAGCCCCCCCGCGACCCGACCGACGGATTCAGCGGTATAGAAAATGGATGGATGAGATTGCAAAAGATCGTTCAAGATAAGACTTGAACCAGAATTATCTGGCCTGAACAGCAAGAGGTTCCCATCACACAACAGCCCATTTCATGTAATCTTTGTCCTGATCAAGAGTGGCAACTGTCCACATGATGCTGTGAGCGCCAGCGTCATCACAGTGCAACAGGAGTGAAACTTCATTCTTTTTGAGCTGGGAGCTGTATAGCAGTAGAGAACTGAGAAAGGAAAATTCAGCTATTGTTCCATTTTTTTTTGCCTTTATTGTGAAATTGTGACTGTACATATTTTTCTGTGGAACAATATTTGTATTTGTCAAAAGATCGAGCAATCCATTGTTTTGGTATTTCAATCAGATTAATTTGCTTACTCTTCAAACAACTTTAGCAGATATTTCAGTGCGTGTGAGAAAATGAACAAACAAATACATCTTAGAAAAGAGGGACTTGATGATTGATGCAGGTCATCATTAAAATACCAAACTGATTTTTCTCTTGCCTCCCTCTCCAGCCTCCTCCCTACCTCTATGATCATACTGCCCCCTCTATCTAACCCCTATCTAATCTCCTCCAGCTCTCCAGAGTCTTTGATCTCTATTGTGACATACACTGCAATCTCACCATGCACCATTGAAGTAGGGAAGCAAATAAGTTTTATCATCTGATCAAGCAAATGGACCATATGCATGGAGACAAAATCTATAAAGAAAAGAAGCAAAAAGGCCAAGATAGATAAACAGGATCCAAGAAAAGATTTTTTAAAAAGTAGAAAGTATGTAATCAAGATAGCTAGTTGTCTGAGTACAAATCATTCTTAATGCTAAAACTTCTATGTAAAGCCACTTTCCTTCATTAGTGTATTACTAATCATCTCTCAGACTGAGGACATCGCAAATGGACAAGTCCTGTATGTCTATTGATATAATTAATGTTTCTGGTTATGAAATGCAAACTAATATTTTTTATATTTAACTTTATAACTGCTGTTGTTTCCTATTGGGGGCTTTTTATTTTGCATTTGATCAGAGGTCCGTTTCACGTAGCAGGTTTAGTGAAAACTCTGAGTAGGTTAACCCTGAAATGAGGGAAACCCTGAGTTTTCCGTTTCACAAAGGGAGGTAACTCAACCCCGAGAAAGAGGGGTAACTCTAGCCTGTTTCACAAAGAGAGGTAACTGAACCTCTCGGTCAGTTACCGTAGTAACAGACTCTCTGAACCTAACCTGGTCGGGACCAGGTTTTATTCAAGAAACCTCGAGTTTCTTTCTGTCTCCGCCCTCTTTCAGCCACACACGCCATTTGATTTCCTCATTCATTCAGTCAGCAGAGCGAGTTCTTCTACTTCTAGAAGTCATTAGGGACAGTAGGAGGCGACTTTTTTCACGAACATGTCCTTTTGACAACGATCCCGTGGATGAAGGTGCAGCATTATTGCGCAGAGAAATAAATATTCGTCGGGAGATGGTTATCAGACCGCGCATAGATTTTTGCATTTACAGACAATTATCTTTTTGAGCGGCACCATCAGAATGTGTTGGGACAAAAGACATAAAAGACAAATAAATATTTGTATGAATAGGCTTAAAAAAGACATATATAGGCCTATTATATTTTATAAAGGCACTCGTGTCTTGGGGGTGGACTCCCTCAGCCACTGCCCTCCCGTTAGAGGTGGTGGTGCTGGGCAGCACCCGTTTTACGGGCATCTGCCTTCTTTCTGTTGGCTCAGTAGAAGTCTGTGTTAGTTTAAATAGGCTTAATTATTTAACAGAACATGATATACTCTAAATTGTCCTTAGGAGTGAGTGTGAGTGTGTATGGTTGTTTGTCTCGTTTGTCTCTGTGTGGCCCTGTGATGGACTGGCGGCCTGTCCAGGGTGTACCCCGCCTCTTGCCCATTGACCGCTGGGATAGGCTCCAGCCCCCCCGCAACCCGACTGACGGATTCAGCGGTGTATAGATAATGGATGGATGGATGGTATAGATGAGAAGACATAGTTTATGTGTGTGAAAACAGCATTATGTTGGGAATAAAATAACTGCACAGTCAAATAGCCACTTAATATTTATTTTACAGTGTAAAACATGATCAAAATGAGGTACCTCCATGCCGAGGTCTCACCTGTTTGAACAATGTTTTTATATTTCATCTTAAACTGCTGCAAAGTGCGCTTCTCCCCTGCGGGATTGCACCTAAATGAAATAAATGAATGGGCTACCATTCAAGCAGTTTCCCTGTAATATTATTGTGATTGCAAAGGACTACATTTAAACTTACACTTTTGCTGCTGCAGCGGTGTTGCACTTATTTCTAAAAACGTATTGAAACTCACCGTATGAGCGCATTAAGATTTCCAATTCGAGGTTGGTGAAAAACGTAGCCCCTCCTCTTCCCCGTTGCCAAGGTGACTCGTCGAATCGGGGCTCCATTGATGCTGGCTTTTTAAAGTTGTGGTTGCACACGCTAAACTCAAGGTGAACTTACTCAGAGTTGATTAACCTCACTCAAATCAGCGTTTCTGGAACCGAAAACTCAGAGTTTTCTATCTCAGAGTAGATCAACTCAGAGGTCAGGAATAGACTCAGAGTTGGTTGAACCTGCTACGTGAAACGGACCCCAGGACTAAAGAATAAATGTTTATATTTCCTTTCCCTTGTCATTTCAGTTGGAAAAAAAGGAACTACCCATAGTAGCAGCTTTACTTTTTACCAATAAAAACTACAGAGACAAACAACAGCAAACTGTCTTGTTTTGTCATTTCATCACCACAGCTGGAATTATCCTCATGCAGCACATCTTATATAGCACAGCTTAGGGATACCACACACACACACACACTATTTTATACTGCAAGTCTGTAGCCGTTTCCTCTAACATTCATCTGCCAAGTCTTTGTTTCCAGTAAACATGGTAAACATGTTATCTGACCCATTGAAGGCGGCATTCTCACAAAAACACACACATCCTTTCTTTGGTCAATACTTCCCTCTAGTGACAGATCAGTATCATCACATACACTGTCAGAGACACGCTTATTATCTCTTCATCTATTACTCCTCCAGACAAGAGCACAAGACATGTTTACTCATTTAGGCATGAAGACACAACCCCACTCAGTTGAGACTGTGAAGATTATAAGATAAAAAGATACAAAACTCCATTTAAAGCTGCAGTCTGCAGGATTTGTTGTTGTCATACGTAAAGTCCTAATTTTTGGCATTTTAAGAGTTTACATGATCTATCAGAACGCTTGAAGTTGAAAACGGTGACCTCCGTAGTCGCAAAATGCAAGAAATGCTTATTTTTAACCGAAAAATAAAAAGTTATTCAACTTCCTGTCCCGCCCCATCAAAACACATGAGAACTCGTGCACGTCTACGTGCACGCCAGATGCGCGTACACGACTCCTCATTCATCAACTCACCTGTCATTTGCGATCATGGAAGACACAGTAAGTAGACTAGCCCGTAAAAGTTCAATAGTCTAGATAAATAAGCGTGGGGACGAGCCTACCTTGTATCGCGCGTGCACAATCGGTGATTGACAGGCAGCAGAGCCCAGCTTGTAACCTGATTGGTTACCTTTTACCGGTCCGGTCTGCAATTTTGTAAACAAACCTGCTGGCTTTGGAGGGACCTAGCGGGACATTTAGGGGACCTAGAGAACTCTTTTTTTTTGTATTGGGGTATTTAATGTACTACTTTCAGAATCCCCGGACAGTTCCAGGCATTATGCTTGAAAAAGAGTTGCAGACTGCAGCTTTAAGTCATTTTAATCTCAATGGTTTGTGTTACGGCAGGTGGCCTGTTGTGTGTGTGTGTTTGTCTTTTGTTTTCCCCCGCTTCATCATGCAGTCCCCCTGAGTCGCCAGCAGGCTCCACTGTGGGACGCTGGATGCAGCCCTTCCTGTCTCCTTGCTGGGCGCCGCCCACAGACTTCGTGACTGGCTGGGCAATTGAGTGCTCCACCTATCCCTGAGAAGGACCGCCATATTTAAACCCTCACTTCCTTCTGCTCGCTGCAGCTCTTCCTATGTAGTGAACAGTTTGCCCTCTTGCTGTTGGTTTGACTCTGATCTAAGCTTTGTAGCTTGTTGTGGCACTCTGATTTAAGCTGTGTTGCTTTTTGCTAGGCTTGTTAGCCTTTGGGGATCCTGATTTTGTGTCGCACTTAGATTTTCTCAGTATTAGTTTGTTTTGTGTTCCAGAGCCATTCGGCCTCGCTTTAAGTTGAGTCCCAGTTTTGTTTTGTATGGAGTTTGTTTGTTCTCATTAGTTTTGGTTATTGTTTCTCATGTGCCAATGGAGGTCATTATATTTGTTTTCTGCCCAATTTTAAATCCAACAAAATAAACCCCTTTTCTTTATCACCATCAAAACTGTCTGGGATTATTAATGTCACGTCTCTCACCCGCTGGCCGCGCCGGGATGTAACATTAAATGGGGGCTCGTCCGAGATATTTAATCAAACTTGATACAAGCCACTGGAGGTTTGTCTCAATCAACTTTGCTTATATCTTTAAGTTAGAAACACATTTGAAGTATTTGCTGAATAAAAGTTCAGTGTCTCTTAAAGGATAGCTGCGGTATTTTCAACATTAAAGCGGAACTCCGGGGCATTTGAAGCGTGTTTCCATTGCTAGAGGTTGTCAAATACTGCCAGTAGGACACAGAGAGATGCGTATCTGCGCTCCCTGTGTGAAGATCGCTCTGTCCGCACACCCTGTCATGCGAGGCTAATACGTGGTGGCTAAGGGGCAAGCGCTAACCCTTCCACGTAAAACAACAACTTGCACACTGCAGAAACGTCACACCACTTTATAACCCATCCGACAATAAAGTCACAAGCCTTACCATCAAAACCATATGCATGGTTCTCACATTACTGGCATGGGGACGTTACAAAACAACTTTATAAACAGCAATTCACTCACCGGCTGGTTGTAGGCTCGCGCATGTGAAAGCCCAAAAGAGTCGATGGAGGATAATCCCATATGCCCAGTAATATTGTTGTAATGTTTTAAATACTTGAACGTAGTTTTTCTAGAGAAGATAATTGTTTTGTATATGGGATTATCCTCCATCGACTCTTTTGGGCTTTCACATGCGCGAGCCTACAACCAGCCGGTGAGTTACATGCTGTTTATAAAGTTGTTTTGTAACGTCCCCATGCCAGTAATGTGAGAACCATGCATATGGTTTTGATGGTAAGGCTTGTGACTTTATTGTCGGATGGGTTATAAAGTGGTGTGACGTTTCTGCAGTGTGCAAGTTGTTGTTTTACGTGGAAGGGTTAGCGCTTGCCCCTAGCCACCACGTATTAGCCTCGCATGACATGCTGTGCGGACAGAGCGATCTTCACACAGGGAGCACAGATCTGGACCTCTCTGTGTCCTACTAGCAGTATTTGACAACCTCTAGCAATGGAAACACGCTTCAAATGCCCCGGAGTTCCCCTTTAAGCCTCTTTTCTGAGTCGTCTGCAATGTTTTAGAACCCCCCTCACCACTTTTTTGATGTTTACTGCTGTCTCCGGTATTTGCCTAATTTTGATTCTTCTCAACCTGCTTCAGAATGGCAAGTCATGCGTTGACATTTGACATTTTGTACTGGATGTTCGTTGATATTACTCCGCCACCGCTAAGAAAATAGTGCGAGCATGAACGAGCTGCCAAATAAAACATGACAGAAGCAACTTTTCGCAACGAAATTTGATATGGATTACCAGTGCACACCAGTAACCACTCCGGTGAGTTGATTTATTTTGATGTTTATTGTGCTTTTACGGACCTTATTGGACATGCGCATGACTTGCCATTCTGAAGCAGGTTGAGAAGAATCAAAATTAGGCAAATACCGGAGACAGCAGTAAACATCAAAAAAGCGGTGAGGGGGGTTCTAAAACATTGCAGACGACTCAGAAAAGAGGCTTATTGTTGAAAATACCGCAATTCCCCTTTAAGCACATTTCAATGTTGAAACAGAGTTGAGTATTATTATACATAACACTGACAGAGATGGAAGTGAGGTGCTGACGGAGATTAAAACAAAGACGGCCCAGGAAAATATGGAGAGACATACAAAATAATGAGGTGAGTAAGAATTTAACACAGGGGCTAGTTTGAGTAGAGGAATATGAATATTTAGCAGGTTTTTCTTTTTGTGTGTTTTATGGATTATAGGTAGATTTTACAATATAATGTAGCTCTTTTATTGGGGCAGGCATGGCTCCGAAGTGGTTAAAAATCAGTCAGAAGCTTGGTGGTTCAGTCTCCAGCCCCTCCTCATATAATAACAAAAACAGTATAAAACTATTTAAAGAATCTAGCCATGGCTAGTATCAAACAACCAATGTATGTCTGGAAGTTATGACCATTATACAAATCAACCAGAGACGTAGTTAGTGGCTGAATAACACTGTGAAGGGAGGCAAAACTTAAATCTCATCATATTTTTCCAAGAAATAAAGAGACAAATGAGACCCATAATGTTGTACTGCTGCTGAACTGTATGAGATTGGATTTTGTATACAAAATGATTTGCTGTGTTGCACTTAAAGGGATAGTTCGCCTCTTTTGACATGAAGCTGAAATAGCGCCAAGCGATTGTGAGGTCTGACTTTTTCCATCGAGAACGATTTTATGATGCAAATGTATTACTCTGTTGAATGCATATTGTTTTGAGAAGCAAAACGCTTTATTTTTTAAACCCCAGCCAACTAGCCGGACTACCTTCATCAACACCAAAACGAGGCTGGAACTCTGCTCACAGGACGCAGCAGGGGGTAAGAAAATGTTCATAAATTATGTTACTAATATGGGATGTCATACAGCTTCATGTCAAAAGAGGCGAACTATCCCTTTAAACTACTAATCTGTTTTTAATGTATGTAGGAAAAATTGTTCTTGAAATATACTTAACTAGCTAAAGTGTTATATGTTTTAATAACAGTTTTACTGCTTTTTATAAAGGATTGCAATTTTATTGCCTTCAGTTTATTTTATTCCAATTGTATTTGTCATGTTATGCTATTTACCAAATATTGAATACACTTAAAGTGATAGTTCGGAGTAGATTCACCCTAGGGTCATTTGAACCGTGACATCCAGCCAAGTAGCCCACCCGAAGTTTTTTCGATATTGGCTGAACATCAGCTGAGTTACTGAGTTATCCCGAATAGCTTAGTACAAGCGCTAATGGATCCTGGTCCGTATCTCCAAAATTACCACACTAAAATCACATGCCATGACACCAAACTTCTACAGTAGTACAAATATGGTCTGTACTCACAAAACGATGCATTTGGAAGTTTGAAAATAGTCCAGGAGTTTATTATTATCAACACAAGCCTGATAGCTTCTCTGCAGCTAAAGCTGCGTCGATGTCACTTCCTTGATCTGGGAGCTTCAAAGTAAGATGAGGGTTGATCTACTACTGTAGACAACAAAGCAAGGCTGCTCAATTTCTCCATTGATAAAATAATTTCACAACTCTACAACATAAAAATTCATAAAAAAACATGTAGAATATAGCATATACTTTGTTGTCTACAGTAGTAGATCAACCCTCATCTTACTTTGAAGCTCCCAGATCAAGGAAGTGACGTCGTAGCAGCTTTAGCAGCAGAAAAGCTATCAGGCTTGTGTTGATAATAATAAACTCCTGGACTATTTTCAAACTTCCAAATGCATCGTTTGGTGAGTACAGACCATATTTGTACTACTGTAGAAGTTTGGTGTCATGGCATGTGATTTTAGTGTGGTCATTTTGGAGATACTGCCAGGTTCCGTTAGCGCTTGTACTGAGCTATTCATGATAACTCAGTAACTCAGCTGATGTTCAGCCAAGATCGAAAAAACTGCGGGTGGGCTACTTGGCTGGATGTCACGGTTCAAATGACCCCAGGCTGAATCTACTCCGGAGTATCACTTTAAGTATATTGTTGCTTCACTGCAAGAAGGTTTTTGGTTGTTTTTTCATGTGCCTTTGCTCTGATTAAACCTAGTCTCAAATGAATTGTTTATTGTTACTATCCATATGTTTCTGTATGACTGTGCATGGATGGTTACCTGTCACTCTTTGTTAGACCTGCAATGGACCATTAACTTACCCAGGGCGTAGCTCGACCTTCTCCAGCTCCAGCTCCATACCTGACGTAACCTTTGTATGCATATTTGATTCAAGGGGCCGAAAAATCAAAACATTAACTGTCCCTGACAAACACTGTGTACACACTGCAAAACATCTTAGACTAGAATGTTTGCAACTAACAAATTTAATTCCTACAGCAAAATGTTTCAAAAAGCTATCATCCCAAACCCCATGTGTGCTCTATTTGGATGCACCCCTGAAATCCGTGGCCTTAAAGGCAAAGCAGGGGTAATCATAGCATTTACTTCCCTGATTGCAAGACGGCTCATTCTTCTCTCCTGGAAGAAAGCCACTCCTCCCACCTTTCCAAAATGGATAAAAGATATAATGCACTTTCTTACACTTGAGAAAATCAGATATACCCTTAAAGGCTCCTTGCAAAAATTTGAGAGGATTTGGACCCTCTTTCTAGAATATTACAAAAGCTTACAAACTCCATTAAATGAGGATTAAGACACCAATACAGAAGTGAGAACAGAATCCCCCCCCTTTCCCTCTTCAAACTATTATTATTATTATTTACTTTATTTTATTTATTTACTTATTCATTTATTTTATCTTTTAATTAATCTTACTTTATTCTATTTTACCCTTATTATCATTATTATTACTACTATTGCTATTACACATTTATTTATTTTATTTACCCTTTTTAAATATATACTGTATATGTATGTTTCTTTAGATATCTGAATGTACTTATATATTACTTATTTTATTTAATTATTGTTATTGCTGTCTGTGTCTGTTCGATAATTCATTGTGAAAAATCAATAAAAATTGTTGAAACTAGAATGTTGGGATCTGATCCTTAGGCTCCTGTAGGTTGTCGGTGGTGCTACGGTGGATCAGTCTAGTTCAAACACGTAATCTATTCTTTAGATTTGTTTGGATGGAAAAAGAACAGAAAGATCTGCTCACCATATGACCATCAGACTATTATTCAGATTATTAATTACTGGGCACAGAGTTGCCATCAATCCATCATGACATGACTCATCCATCCCTTTTCTATACCAGCTCAATCCAATTTAGGGTTGCGGGGGGGCTGGAGCCTATCGCAGTTGTCAATGACATGACTTGGTTCACAGTAATTAGTAGTCCAACAAGAGACAAAAAAGGCCTATCAAGGAGATTTTGGTTTGTAGATATATGTTTTCTTTCTATTAAAAAATAATAGCTGATATTGTTGCCCACATTAAGTATCCATCTGCTCACTCTGACATCAACCCAAACTCTGGTCCTCATCAGAACAATAAGTCTTCATAAACGTGTAATGCATGAGATTTTAATGTACATCAGCACTGTAAAAAACTAAAGTTTCTGCACAATTCTAATGATTTCAATATATGCACATTAAGCAACTTTCTAGAATATCAAAAATACATGAAAACCTATGCGAAACTAAACTTTATGCATATGAAGTCATTGAAAGCTAATGACTGTTCCAAAAATATACAAATCATATAACATGTCTTGATTATTTTTAACAGGCCGCATTAAACAATAATTGCAAAATTAATTTCTCACTCATGTGACTCAAGTTTCAGTTATGGAGAACATTTGATTATAAATTGCACTGCTGTGACTATACATCCCCCTATAAAAACTGAACTATTTACAGTACATTATAGTGCCTATTGTTGCAGTCAGAGCCATAAAGTTGATGCCTTTCTCGAATCTGATAATCACATGCTTTCTATGTTGTCCATTCAACAGGAAGCTTTCTTCTTTATTTTTTCTTTTCAGAGCCTGTAGAGGTTGAAGGAAGTTATATAGGCACTGCATGTCATCATTTAACATTTCACAGTAAGAAATGACATTGTTTGTAGAATGTATTATCATTCATACTGTAGTCTGGTGTTAAACACAGGCTAAAAAAACATATAACATGAGTATGAGCAAAACGAGACTTGAATGGTGATCCATTTTCAACGCAAAACTTGAAATGAAATTCACCTCGTAGATAAATTCAGTTTTGACAAAAACACCTAATTTATTTTTTTGTCTATATACATACACATATATGTGCCTATATATAGATGTGTGTTCAATTAAAAACCTTTTTGCCTTTTATTCCAAATGTATTGTGCATTAATTTTTTACATTCTGATATATTGTACGGGTACAAAATTTGGTCATTTTCAGGTACAAAAAAAAAACTAAAAACATACATTATCTTTCGACACAGTGACTTTACATAGATATATGTGTAGAAATGTAACTCCCTTAAACAGAGTGTTTGCTTAAATACTGCAAATGGCTCTGACTGCACTTTCAGGTAACACTGCCTGTCGCCAACAGGGGGCGACAAAAGCTCACAAAAACAACAGCTATGAGAAGATCCGAATACATTTTACATAGCCCTCCTGTCCTGTTTCTATCAGGCTACAGTACTGGGTTGGTAGGATGCAGTTTTTAATTTCTCAAGTGATACATAAACAGCAAATACTTGAGGATAAAAGTACACAAAATATACACATTCTTCATCCGAACGGTGTCAATGTAAAAACCTTTTTAAAAGGTGGACGTGCACCAACATTTTAGGTGATCTAAATAATTTCCATTTGCTTCTTCTGTGATTTCTTTTGTTGAAAAACATCAGATTTTTGCGGCTGAGGTTCTCAGCCTTTGTCAAGTAATCCAATCAGCCCATAAACAGGTCAAATCAGTGAGCACTTCATATTCAGAAACATGTATGAGCCTGTTATACAGTTCCTGTCAGAATATGGGAAAAAACTTGCTCATTTAAAATGAAGGCTGAGTTGTGCTACCCTCCAAGCTGAACTACGGTGATTTGATGGACACCATGCAAATCTTTGCTGCTGTGCTGAGCAGTGGCTTTTCCACACATTTGACCCCACCAGAGATGTCCCTCAGTCCTCTGACAGTCACACATGTGTGGTGTCCCATCTTGTCTCACAATAAGATTTTTCATTTTCACGACACCAGACAGTTGCAGTCCAAACCTTGAAGTCAATCCTGACCGCTTGAAACCTTTTTTGACAGTTCTAAATAGCTGTGGTTTTATATTGTTACATCATTTTTGTAGAGCAAGTAATAGTGCTAATTTGATGAAAACTTCCAATCTTCTTTCAACCATTACTTCTCTGACTGAGAAGTCCTTTGCTAATTTCTAATGTTCTCGAATTTGCTTCCACTTATCCATTTTGACTTCTGTCCCCATGAAGTGATGATTTACTAAACAGTTGCATCCAATCGAAATGTAACTGGACATCACAATCAACTGATCTTTTTCCTGTCTTGATACTTTGGTTTACTGTTACACAAAGAAATCATATTACAGTGTCAAATTAACAATAACCTGCAGTTTACAGTAATTTTTATTTTTTTTATCATAATCAAACATTGTGCAACACTGCCAAGAGAAGCTTTAACAAACTAAATCATCAAACCTGCATCGAATAAGTAGAGAAATCAGATTTGATGGTGGAACTGATCCCATCCCAGTTTGTTCACACATCATTTCAACAGACCTCTGCAACAGATTTCATGTTGCACGTTCAGGCTGGTCTGCATTCCAGCATCTTCTTGAAGGCTTTCCTGAAGCTGTCGTCCAGGAAAGCATAGAGGAAAGGGTTGAGGCAGGAGTTGGCGTAGCTCAGGCTGGTTATGAAGTAGGAGATCCCAATCAGCAGAGGTGTGGTCCTCAGGTCTGTTGTCAGAGCCACGATGGTGCTGAGGTGGAAAGGTGTCCAACAGAACAAGCAGACGGCCAAGACGATGAACACCATGATGGTGACTTTCTTCTTGGCTTTGTCCAGTGCTTTAGCATTGCTGTTCAGACGCATGTTCCTCAGCTTGTAGAGCATCATGGTGTATAAGATACAGATTGTTGAAACTGGAATGGCAAAACCAAGGATGAGTGTGTAGATCCGACTTGTTTTGAACCACAAACTCTCAGGGCTGGGGAAGCTCAGCACACAGGTCTTCCTACCATCGTTTGGGTTGACATAGACGCTGGCAAAAACGGTGAACGGCATGACGATGAGGATAACCAGGATCCAGACACAAAAAGAAATGATTTTGGCTGCTCGGTATGTGCGGTACGGCATGCGTTTGGATTTCACTGTGGCCAAAACAACCAGGTAGCGATCAATACTCATAACTGTCAAAAAATAGATACTGGAGAATATGTTGTAGTGGTCTATGCTGAGGATAACTTTGCACAAAACCTCGCCGAAAGGCCAGTAGTTTAGCAAGTGTTCACCTATGCTAATCGGTAACACTAAAGTGAACAAATCATCTGCAATTGCTAAATTCAGAATGAACATATTAGTGACTGTTTTCATTTTGGGTGCTTTAAGAATAACATAGATGACAGCTGTGTTGCCCGTCAGTCCCACTGCACAGATGACAGAGTAGATCACCGGTAAAATGACATAAAGGTCAGCGTAGAAGTGAAACTCAGAGGGAGGCGTGCAGTTCAAATCAGTGTTGTTCCCGGATATGATGGAGTATAGGTCTACAGAGTCATTACATAGTGGCAATGCACTGCTGGAGATAGAGACGTTCGCCATGTTTACTGAGAGATGAGAGCTGAGATAAACTAAGACAGCAGACAAGAATGCTAAGTTAAAGAAGGATTACTCTCCATCACTGGAAAGAGGAATTAAGACAAGAAGACAGCCGAGGAGGGGCGAGTCCACAGAGCAACACTCCTGCGAGATTAATTGTGCTCTTAACACTCCTTACTGTATAAAATGTCACGTAGAGTTATGTAAAGAAATCCTATATACATATAATATCCTCCAGGTGTTTTTTCCTATATTACTTGTTTTTCACTGGAATATCTCACTTTGTGATTCTGGTTAATGATCTGGGTGCAAAAATTCTGCAGCTGCAGCCACACACTCACCACACCGAGTGCTCCACTTTAGTTCTCTTTCTCGTTCTTAAAAAAAAACAAAACAGTTAATACTTTAGATCCACCAGAATACACTGAATCCTTCTCCTTTTTGAACATGTCAAAAATACATCCTATTTGGTGATGTTGCTTTTGTCCTCACACAGAGAGAATTATCTTCCTGGTCCTCTGTTTCTCCTTTTCTCCGATGCCAAAAAAACAGGGTTTTTAAAGACTCAGTACGACCACCGTTAGGCTCACGGTGGTTACTTGGAGTTTTGGGCAGCGCTGTTTTCTTCCTGCGTTTCCTGTGCGCTCTGGAGACGATGCCAGTGTTTTACGCACGAGTGGCGCGTCCCGATATCTGGACGACAGAGAGACGTGGACATACATCAGGTGCCTTGAAATATTTGAAATATCAATGGTGATCGAAATAAAATGTCTTCTGTGGACACCGAACGCAGTCTTTCCTACAGACTGTTTGTAGAGCTGTATCAGTCTTCGATGTTACGGCTTTTTTTTTCTATTTGAATAATAAATACATGCCACGTTTTCTCAAAAGGCCTATTGAACTGCTTTAGTCACGCATCAAATGAATTTGGATTATTCTCAACTTCGTGTAAAATCGAAAATATGTGGCAACGTATAATCAAAAAAAGCCAAGAAAAAAGTGTATAATCCATAAGAGAGCCCTGGCACTGAGCTACAGTCTTCTCAGGCTGTCTACTGTCATCTATCTAATTGGATCAAGATAATTAACTCACTACTTGTGTAAATAAAGTAGTCTGTTTTACCAACTTACGATTTCTTAAAGGAATTGAAGAGTTTACCCCTCTCCGGGCTCCCGGTAAGGTCCCTCTTCCTCGCTGTCACCTCCGCAGGAAACACTCCGCTCTCCGCTGCGCGCGCCTCTCTCCACACGCTCCTGGAAGGCAGCGCCTCTGGCTGACGTCACTTCGAGATCCGCGAGCCAGTCATGTGAACATACATCAGCCCGGATCGACCACTCTGCCTTCATGGTGTACTGCACAGGTCAAAACGTCATCCATTCTTCATTCCTGTCACTTAATGTTTTTTTCTAAAGAAATGAAAAGATCAACTACTTTTTCAATTATGTTTGGTCCATCATTGTATCCAACTGTTTAACACATTTGAGTGGTTACATATGTGTGTTACTGGATTCAGTTTTGAAAAAGACATAAAAATTCATTTAATTTGGGAGATTTACAACAAGCAAATGGCACCCATTTGGTGTAATGACCCTTAAATGCTCCATTTGACATTTGCTTGATGCTTTTTTCTCCCACAGATTAATCAGAATCTGATGGCTTTTAAATCTAAAATGCCATTCTTTTAGTGTACTCTGCTAAATCACATGGCCAGAGAAGTGTTTGAAGCCACCTGCTCAGAAACCCATACAGTACATTTCCATGATATAAATATAAATATGATTTTTTGCAAGCATGCAGCATTGTCAGGTATGGCGATCAGTCTCCATGTAAGAAAGCTCCAAGTGAAAAGCACTTTGTAAATCCAAATTTGTAATCCTTTGTCATGATGGCTGTTTGTGGTCTGCAGTGCTGTGAATGGGCACAGCTTTGTGAAATATTTCTTAGTCAGTTGTACAGCATCTTCATTGAATAGTGATCATGACATTTTCAGGTTTTATTTAAACCTACCTCTAAACTGGAGCTGAATGCTTCAAATGAGAAAACAATCTCCATATTTCTACACAATATTGGGTGAAAGTTGTCTTTTGTTTTATCGCACTGCAAAGAGATGACATAGATGACAACAGAAGTAATGTTTCTGGTGCCACAAAAACGTGATGGACAAATTGGGATATGCAAGTATTATTGTTCAACATATTTTTGAGTAGGGATGCACAGATATATCAACCTAAATTTAGTAATGGTTGAAAATCAAGTTGTTGACTTCTTCTTTTTTTTTTTTGGATGCAAAAAATAAAGAATGAAAGCTCTTTATTTCAGGGCTAGACCATTAAGTAGTTCAGCAGTCCTGTGTCTTTAAATTACACAACAGTGATGCAGAAAAAAAACATTTCCAATCAAGCATCTCAGGCTGTATCGTTTATGGGGAATTATAACTAATTGGTGTTAACTTTGTATTTGCTGAACGTGTTAATCCAATTACAAGATGGCCACCGTATCCCCTGAGCCACAGCTGCCACACAGTTTGGCTGGATAAGTTACAAACAATATTACTTGAGGTAGAATTGTTACTATATGCTATCATCAACAGAAAGCGTTGGCAAGTTCCAGAGAGAAAAAAAAAACATCACTCCTATCATGTTTTCCCAGGATGTCTTTTAAAGCAACACGAGGGAAGTTTGTGAACCTTAAATCTACTTTTGAAATACCCTGACTTTGTTTTTTTTGCATATTCCAGGGCCTAAAACTATCCTGGAGCACCCAGGGGCAAGGCAGAGATACCACACTTCATGACTTTACCACACTTTACAGCCATGTTCTGTCACTTTTGTGGGTATTTGATGGTGTCTTTGTGGCCTCCTCAACATGACAGCTATACATTTGTATGGCTGTGCATTCGCAGGGCTCACTCAGAGATTGGTTTTTGTGACAGTGGTGTTACATTGCACAATTGAATGGGGAGAAAAATATTCGCTAAATTCTGTAGAGTTGCTTTAAATAATGCATAAAATCTTTAGATTTATCTCTGCTTTATATCTACAGTATATGCTGATGAACTTATGCTCATTCCCTATAGACAGGGCATCTTCCCTTTTGGCAGTGACATGCTTTACAAACATGATTATATTTATCAAATCAAATCAAATCAAATTTATTTATATAGCACATTTCATGTACAAACAGTTCAAAGTGCTTTACATAAAATAAAAGCATTGCAGCAGGGAGTGGAAGAAGCATTAAAAATACATAAAAGAATATAAAGAGAAACAAATAAAAAAATTTAAATGAATTTAAAAACCAGCAACAGTCCAGATAAGTTCAAAGATATCGTGCAGATTTCATGCATAGACACATGAGAACAGAAATGTTTTTAACCTGGATTTAAAAATGTCTCCATTTGGTGAAAGTTTAATCTCCACTGGCAGTTTGTTCCACTTGTTTGCAGCATAACAGCTAAATGCTGCTTCTCCATGTTTAGTCTGGACTCTGGACTGGACCAGCTGACCTGAGTCCTTGGATCTCAGAGCTCTGCTGACTTTATGTTCTCTGAACATATCACAGATGTATTTTGGGCCTAAACCGTTCTGGGATTTAAGGGTTAAGACTTATTGAAAAGCTGCCCCATTGTGTTTTACTAGTTAATCTCAGATGAGAACCTTATGGAACAAGATTTTGATTTTGTGGTTGAGAAAGCATCTACTGTATGTTCAGAAAAATTGTAGACTTTGTTGCTTCTATTCATTGTGAAAGAAAATGATTCATTTTAATGGAATATCTGACAAACTATCTACCACACTGAAAAAAACTGCACTGTGCACGTTTATTCTTTGGTTTCCTTCTTTGGTATCTCTTCTCCATTCTTCTTCACGCTAGATGATGCAAGTAAATGAGGAAAATGTTGCATTGATTCACTTTCAACTAAATGCGCTCCTCTTGTGTACCCCGCTGTTGGGTTTTTCCCTCCAACAATTCCACTTTCCAGTTTGATCTGTTTTTGTCAGTGTCTGAGGTAGATTTTACTTACATACTATAAATTTCCCAAAGCTGTGTGTCTGAACCACAGAAAGGATTTCAATCGCAAACTTTTTTTTCTTAATGAGACAATGGGACCATGTTTTTTTTTTTTTTTTTTTCGCAGTGTTTTGAAATTTACAAAATTTTAGGCCAACCAAACTGAGAAATACCAAAACCTTGTTGAGATAACGATTAGGTTCGGATAACAAAAGCATTTGGTTCTGGTCGTGGTTAAGGCAACAGCTGTCTCATATACACATCCTCTAAATCCAGCCTACACACCCTAAAAGACTATCTACTTCCTGGTTTTGCACCTCATGTTGCATCAAACATTAATCGTTGTTCAGAATACTCTGCCAAAGTTTGCCTTTAGTTTTATTGATTTATTGGCTTTAAACACACAGACATGAATTGCTGTCGTACAGAGATGTTATGTCAACATCATTACAACAGATACAGGGGTCGAAAAAATTCTGAAAATGAAAGGGAAGTTGCAAAAACAAAAATGTTTTCTTTTATCTTATATATTTGATCTGACTCCCAGTTTAGTGCAGGGGATTCATAATCCTTCTTTACCCTTTAATTCTCTTCTCCACTGCTGAAGTGGATTAAACAGAATGAAACCAACAAAGGATCACTGCTTTGATCTGTTGAGGGAAGTTTGTTTACATTTTTTACAACCGTGGTGTACACTACACACCTCTCCTTTACTACCGGCCTTTCACTTTTTATTCCCCTCGCCATCACAATGTGACAGTGAGTGAAAAAACAGAACTCTGACCTCCAGATTCAAACTGTGCGTGCATCATGACACCTGAACCAAAGGATACTTAGTGCATAACTCACAGAAACCTCACGTTCTGACAAAACAACATTTTTCAATGTCCCGAGATGATAATAGGTTGGTGTGACAACAGGAATGCTTCCAAGATGGAATAATGGGCAAGTAATTCTTTCCAGTCATCTGAAATGGTATGAATGCTGCACAGAAATATAAATTTTAGCTCTCAGCTATATTAAATGAGCTATTATAGAGTATTTAAATGAGAAACCAACTGTAAATCTTCAAAAATTCAAAACTCAAAAGGTTTACACTATTTCAATTGACATTCACACGACATTCCCAAATGAACCTTTGAGTGGATCTTATGTGATTCTTCTTCTCCTCCTTCCTCCTTTGTTTACTACTTTCAATATTTTCCCGTAGGACGATCTACAAGGCAGGGCTGCCATCTGTTGTCACTGTTGTTTGCATTAGCAATCGAACCCCTAGCCATTGCTCTAAGAACAGTTAAAGGATATTCTGGGATTTTTAGGAGTGGCACTGAATTTAAGGTATCATTGTATACTGACGAGCTGTGGTTATATATATATTTAAAAAGGAAAGGAATCTGCCTGTTATTATGTCATTCTTACAGAACTTTGGTGTAATCTCAGTTACAACATTTTTTTTTCAAAAAGTGTACCTTTTCTAATGAAGGGCACAGCTCAACAACATTGTAGTTTTCTTGATTTTCACCCATTTACAATTTCGACTAAACTCAAATATCCATCCATCCATCCATCCATTATCTATACCGCTGAATCCGTCGATCGGGTCGCGGGCGGGCTGGAGCCTATCCCAGCAGTCAATGGGCGAGAGGCGGGGTACACCCTGGACAGGCCGCCAGTCCATCGCAGGGCCACATAGAGACAAACGAGACAAACAACCATGCACGCTCACACTCACTCCTAAGGACAATTTAGAGATGCCAATCAACCTAACATGCATGATTTTTTGGACAGTGGGAGGAAGCCGGAGTACCCGGAGAGAACCCACGCTTACACGGGGAGAACATGCAAACTCCACACAGAAAGGCCCCAGCTGGGTGTTGAACCTGGAACCTTCTTGCTGTGAGGCGACGGTGCTAACCACCACACCACCGTGCAGCCCTAAACTCAAATATTTAGGGATTAATATTACACAAGAATTTTCTGGCCTTGTTAAACATAATTTACTAAGCTTATTCGAAAAAACAAAAGTAAATTTTAACAAATGGGTGACTCTTCCAGTTTCCCTTGCAGGACGAATTAATATTGTAAGGATGAGTATATTGCCAAAGTTTCTGTTTGTATTTCGATGTATACCCCTTTTCATTACTATGGTGTTTTTTAAAAAAATGGATGGTTTGATTTCTCAATTTATTTGGAGCAAAAAGACTCCTAGGATTAAGAAATCTTTCCTCCAGAGGCCAAAGGCGCTCGGAGGTATAGGATGCCTCGATTTTGATTCCAATACTACTCCTCTTGTAATATTCGGCCCTTCTCTTTTTGGGGCTGTGCGCGGGGAGCTGGCTGAGTTGAGATGGAGACTCAGAATTGTCACCCAACCTCGCTACAAGCAATATTCTATTATTCCGTAAAGACTCCTGTTACTAAACTAAAAAATATAATTGTTTCTCACTCAGCTAAGATCTGGCGTCAGATTGAAAAAAAAATTAAAACGCAGGATAGTTCAGTATTGACCACAATAGTACACAATCATCGGTTTACTCCATCTCTTTTAGAAGTATCATATAAATCAATGGAAAGTTAAAAGGATACACTGTGTTCAAGATCTGTTTATCCATAGAACCTTTGCTACTTTTGACCAACTGCGAGATAAGAACAAAATTGATAGAATTTTTTTCACATTTCTACAAGTCCGCAGTTTTGTAAAAAAGATGTTTCTATCTTTCCCCAGCCAGCCCCCTGGGTATGAAATAAATTCTGCAGTTTTAAAGGACCCACTGAAAAAAGGCTTGATTTCCAAAATTTGCAATGGATTGTCAGACATGGAATATGTGCCCACACTGGACTACCTGGAAGAAGCTTGGCAGAAGGACCTTGGAGTAGGGATCACGGATTGTCAATGGGCCGAAGCCCAGGATAATGTTCACTCTTCCTCAGTCTGTGCTCGACATGGACTACTGCAGTTCAAAGTCTTACATAAACCACACTTTTCCGAACAACGGCTTTCCAAATGTTTCCTGGGACAGACGCGCCGTGCGACCGGTGCAGCCAAGGACCGGCCTCGCTGGGTCATACCTTTTGGAGTTATCCGAACATCTGTACATTTTGGACAAAGACATGTGCATGGCAAACAACAGACAGCATCTGATATTCAATTCAATTCAATTCATTTTTATTTATATAGCGCCAAATACAACAAATGTCATCTCAAGGCACTTAGATAGTAAGTCCAATTCAAGCCAATTGGAATTCAATTAATTAATAATAATCATAATTCATAAAATAATCCAATTCGTTCATATAGAGCCAATTCAAAAACAATTTCCTAGCTAAGAAAACCAACAGATTGCACTGAAAACTTTTTGTTTTTCGGTCCAATCTATATAATCCGATATATGAGCCCAGACCCAATTCCTGTCTTATTTGGTGTCGCCCCAGTTACAGCTAACCTCACAATTAAAATGTGTGATACTTCTAGCCAGGAGGCTTATTTTGTTAAATATGAAACAAAAGAACCCACCATCCTATTTTAACCTGTCACAGGATATAATGAAACATGTCCAATTAGAAAAGATCAAATTTGAGTTTAAAGGCAAAGTGGATACTTTTTATATGATATGGCAACCTTTGACTATTTTAACAAGTAAAAAACATGTCAATATTTAAATTTATGACCTGCCCCAGTCCCACTCCCACTCTTTTCCTTTCTTTTTTATTTTCTATTTTTTATTATATTTATATATATTTTTTTTTTTATTACTCTTGGAGTATACTTTCTTTGATTTATTTGTCTGTTTGTATTACTGGGGTTTGTGTTTTTGTATGCCTTCAAAAACTTAATAAAGAGAATTATATTGATATATTTACAGTGGAGTTCCTCTACACCTCTATCAATTTTTTTGTAATAACCAAATTACATATTTACCTTTTTGTTGCAATTCTAGAAAACTTCTAAACTTTACTGGAAATAGGGTTAGTCAAGGTGTGTAAAAATAAGAAGCATCATTATTTTCATTACCTGAAAGCGAACAATTTCTATCTGCAGACTGTGTTTTCCCCTCACAGTCTGACCTGTTGGAACATCATATGTCAAGCATAACCCTGAGTGGACAAATCAAACACTGGCTCAAGGGATTTCTCACAGCAACTATAATATGTTGGGGGGGTATTTATTTAATTGAAATCTGCAGCTTTGGCACTCGATGTTACTGCATCCTTCAAGCTGAAAATCAAAATGTCTTCTAGGTGGTAATAGGAAATAATGGGATCAGATGGTTTATCAAAATTATATAACAAACCAACCAAAGTATTTAGACAGAAATGTACAAGTCACATGTAAGTCAATTTGGCTTAGAATGTATTTATCAGGGTGTTGATATCATAACTTCGGCTGTGCTCTTCCTCTCCACTGATCATACCATTTAGGGTCACATGTACACATTACTGAATATGACCATATATCCAGGAGCTGTTTTGTTATTGCTGAGCTGTCAAAGTACAATGATCCATTGATCCAAGTTCCTAGCAACACACTGATGTTTCCATGAAGGTGATGTGTTTGGAATGATCTCTGTGATTGTTTAGCAACCATATCCATTGTGGTGTGTGTGTGTGTGTGTGTGTGTGTGTGTGTGTGTGTGCGTGTGTGTGCGTGTGTGTGTGTGTGTGTGAGTGTATATTATTGTTGGCAATAGTCAAAGAAGGGTTTATTGGGCATTACAAGGAATCCATTGTTTTATAAGGCTTTTAGTGGCCATTTACTGGCCATTATCGTTTCTTTCTGGCCTTTGTGTGAGTAGTAAAGTAAGCTTTATGGAGCATGATTCATCAACGCTGACAAACCTCTCTGTCAGGACATTTTTGGGAACATAAATGTCTAAATGTCAAAGAGGGGGTATGAGTGAGGGCCAGAATGATATGTGTTTGGAGGATTTTGAAATTAAAACAATTCTATCAATATCACAAGGATACAAACATAAAAAAAAACAAAAAAAACTGGAGGTTGTCCTCCAATTGAAAGTTTGACCAAACAATTCTCTGCCCCCCCTACATGCCAAAGTGTGCCAAGGTAACACATGAGATGTGAGATCTCAGATCTGCATTGCCTGTCATATGTGTGTGTGTGTTTAAACTAAAGAGAGGGAGAGAGGAAGAAAGTGCTTTGTGCGTAGAATGAGAAGTACTCTGTGGATGTGTGTGAGAATGAGAGTAACGTTGTAAAACTCATTGTGGGGCTGAGCAGGGGCGGTCCTAGTGGCGGGCCGACTGGGCATACACATGTGTTGGGTATGATGAATCGAATAAATTCCCAAGATATGGTGGTAGGTAGTCGTGGTGGTCAATTGGTCAAGACAAGTTCAAATGGCTCAGTGACAGTCAGTCTCACCTCTCGCGTTACGTTAGGTGAGCAACGCAGCACAGTGCAGAGTTTGTGCAATGGGGAGGGGGGATGATTCAATATTTGGACGAGGAAGAGGTGTTCGTCGGTCGAATCGTAAACGGATTAAGACATAATCATAATGGATAGGAAACGGCCAAAGCCATTGGGGCGCCAGCACCGGGTTTCGCCCGGGGCGTAAATCAGTGTCGGACCCCCACTGGGGCTGAGCCAAGATTTAAAAGGCTGGATGTGTGGACAATTTACAGACTTGTATCAAGGGGTTTCAGTTATCACTGAAACCAAGAGCAAAAGCCCTGAGTCACTTACAGCCCGGTCTTACCGCACTGTTCGTCCAAACGCTAAAAACATAGTAGTTTCACAAACCAGAGGGCTGCTTCACGAAACCTACGGAATGAATTAAGATGGGATTTTCTCCTCATCCTGGCTGAACCTATGGCACAGGAGTTACCATGGTAACTTTGTTTTCTGTGCAGCTAGCCCGCTCCAGATCAGGCTAACAGCCAGGTGAAGTAAATCCTGGAGTCTTTTTAATTGCCCAGTCAGGAGTCAAACCCTGCAAATGTCTTTGTACGATAATTTAAAACATTGAATCTATCTTTTCATCCCGTCTATGTGCTTTGCGTTTTCATTGATTAGTCCCCATCCATCCATCCATCCATTATCTTCCGCTGGTCCGGGGATCGGGTCGCGGGGGCAGCAGCTTGAGCAAAGAGACCCAGACGTCCCTGTCCCCGGCCACTTCCTCCAGCTCTTCTGGGGGGACCCCGAGGCGTTCCCAGGCCAGCCGAGAAACATAGTCTCTCCAACGTGTCCTGGGTCTTCCCCGGGGCCTCTTCCCAGTGGGACGGGCCCGGAACACCTCACCGGGGAGGCGTCCAGGAGGCATCCTAACCAGATGCCCGAGCCACCTCATCTGACTCCTCTGGATGCGGAGGAGCAGCGGTTCTACTCCGAGCCCCTCCCGGATGACCGAGCTTCTCACCCTATCTCTAAGGGAGAGCCCAGACACCCTGCGGAGGAAACTCATTTCGGCCGCTTGTATTCGCGATCTCGTTCTTTCGGTCACTACCCACAACTCGTGATCATAGGTGAGGGTAGGAACATAGATTGACCGGTAAATCGAGAGCTTCGCCTTCTGGCTCAGCTCCTTCTTCACCACGACGGGCCGGTGCAGAGCCTGCATCACTGCAGACGCCGCACCGATCCGTCTGTCAATCTCCTGCTCCATTCATCCCTCACTCGTGAACAAGACCCCGAGATACTTAAACTCCTCCACTTGGGGAAGGATCTCATTCCCGACCCGAAGAGAGCATTCCACCCTTTTCCGGCCGAAGACCATGGTCTCAGATTTGGAGGTGCTGATGGTCATCCCAGCCGCTTCACACTCGGCTGCGAACCGCTCCAGTGAGAGCTGAAGGTCACGGCCTGACGACGCCAACAGAACCGCATCGTCCGCAAAAAGCAGAGACCCGATTCTGAGGTCGCCAAACCGGACCCCCTCAACGCCCTGGCTGCGCCTAGAAATTCTGTCCATAAAAATTATGAACAGAATCGGTGACAAAGGGCAGCCCTGACGGAGTCCAACCCTCACAGGAAACATGTCCGACTTACTGCCGGCAATGCGGACCAAACTCTGACACCGGTCATACAGGGACCGAACAGCCCATATCAAGGAGTCCGGCACTCCATACTCCCGGAGCACCCCCCACAAGAGTCCCCGAGGGACACGGTCGAACGCCTTCTCCAAGTCCACAAAACACATGTAGACCGGTTGGGCGAACTCCCATGCTCCCTCCAGGATCCTGCGGAGGGTATAGAGCTGGTCCACTGTTCCACGGCCAGGACGAAAACCACACTGCACCTCCTGAATCCGAGATTCGACTATCCGGCGGATCCTCCTCTCCAGTACCCCCGAAAAGACCTTACCAGGGAGGCTGAGGAGTGTGATCCCCCTATAGTTGGAACACACCCTCCGGTCCCCCTTTTTAAAGAGGGGGACCACCACCCCGATCTGCCAGTCCAGAGGCACTGCCCCCGATGTCCACGCGATGCTGCAGAGGCGTGTCAACCAAGACAGCCCCACAACATCCAGAGCCTTGAGGAACTCAGGACGGACCTCATCCACCCCCGGGGCCTTGCCACCGAGGAGTTTTTTGACCACCTCGGCAACCTCAGCCCCAGAAATGGGAGGTCCCACGTCCGAGCTCCCCAACTCTGCTTCCTCATCGGAAGGCGTGTCGGTAGGATTGAGGAGGCCCTCGAAGTATTCCCCCCACCGACTCACGACGTCCCGAGTTGAAGTCAGCAGAGCCCCGCCCTCACCATACACGGTGTTGACGGTGCACCGCTTCCCCCCCCGAGCCGCCGGATGGTGGACCAGAATCTCCTCGAGGCCGTCCGGAAATCGTTCTCCATGGCCTCCCCGAACTCCTCCCAAGCCCGAGTTTTTGCCTCAGCAACCGCCGAGGCTGCGTTCCGCTTGGCCTGTCGGTACCCATCAGCTGCTTCCAGAGTCCCACTGGCCGAAAAGGCCCGATAGGACTCCTTCTTCCGCTTGACGGCCTCCCTCACCACTGGGGTCCACCAGCGGGTTCGGGGATTGCCGCCACGACCGGCACCGACCACCTTGCGGCCACAGCTCCGGTCGGCCGCCTCAACAATGGAGGCACGGAACATGGCCCATTCGGGCTCAATGTCCCCCACCTCCCCCGGGACATGGTTGAAGCTCTGCCGGAGGTGGGAGTTGAAACTCCTCCTTACAGGGGATTCCGCCAGCCGTTCCCAACAGACCCTCACAATACGTTTGGGCCTGCCAGGTCTGACCGGCTTCCTCCCCCACCAGCGGAGCCAACTCACCACCAGGTGGTGATCAGTTGACAGCTCCGCCCCTCTCTTCACCCGAGTGTCCAGGACATACGGCCGCAAGTCCGATGATACGACTACAAAGTCGATCATCGAGCTGCGGCCTAGGGTGTCCTGGTGCCAAGTGCACATATGGACACCCTTATGCCTGAACATGGTGTTCGTTATGGACAATCCGTGACGAGCACAGAAGTCCAACAACAAAACACCACTCTGATTCAGATCGGGGGGGCCGTTCCCCCCAATCACGCCCCTCCAGGTCTCACTGTCATTGCCCACGTGAGCATTGAAGTCCCCCAGCAGGACGAGGGAGTCTCCCGGAGGAGCACTCTCTAGTGTCTCCTCCAGGGACTCCAAAAAGGGTGGGTACTCTGAACTGCCGTTCGGTGCATAAGCACAAACAACAGTCAGGACCCGTCCCCCCACCCTAAGGCGGAGGGAGGCTACCCTCTCGTCTACCGGGGTGAACCCCAATGTACAGGCGCACAGCCGGGGGGCGATAAGTATGCCCACACCTGCTCTACGCCTCTCACCGCGGGCAACTACAGAGTGGAAGAGAGTCCAACCCCTCTCGAGGAGGCTGGTTCCGGAGCCCAAGCCATGCGTTGAGGTGAGTCCGACTATATCTAGCCGGAACCGCTCAGCCTCGCGCACCAGCTCAGGCTCCTTCCCCAGCAGAGAGGTGACGTTCCACGTCCCAAGAGCCAGCTTCAGTAGCTGAGGATCAGACCGCCAAGGTCCCTGCCTTCGGCTGCCGCCCAGCTCACATTGCACCCGACCCCCATGGCCCCTCCCACGGACAACAAAGTATATGCTATATTCTACATGTTTTTTTATGAATTTTTATGTTGTAGAGTTG